>NW_009929747.1:0-42707 GCF_000696875.1 Nestor notabilis | reverse complement strand
GTATCGGTCGGCGGGTGGTGAGCGGTTGTGTCCTTTTCCTTGTTATTCCTCTTATCATTATTATTGGTAGCAGTAGTGGTTTGTATTATACCTTAGTTACTGGAGTGCTGTTATCTCAACCCGTGGGAGTTACATTCCTCCGATTCTGCTCCCCATCCCTCCAGGAGCGGGGGGAGGAAGGAAGGGGGTGGGCAGTGAGCGAGCGGCTGCGTGTTTCTGAATTGCTGGCTGGGCTTGAACCATGACAGTCTGAAACGGGGAAGAGACAAAAAAAATACAATAATCAAATTTGTGTCCTTTATGTCCTGAAATGGTGATTGAGGTTTTGTGTGTATAGACATTGCTTCTAATGAAAAGTCTTGAGGGATCTCCAGAGGCCGCTTCCAACCCCAATGATTCTGTAATGCTGTGAAGTTCCTATTGTATATTATTGTAGGTGTCTGCCTCTTTTTCTTTTTGCCTTCTTTTTTTGCAGTCCTTCAGAGTTCTGAGCCTCAACTTACTTTGTGTGTGTGTGTGTCCTTGCAGCTCACCCCCTGCCTCACCAGCTAAGTGAAAAACAGATCACAGTAGTGGTCCTTCACTGATGGGACACCAGCGGGTGGGTTGCTCTGCACTGCTGAGCATGTGCCTGCTCTCCCAGTTATTCTACACCTCTCGTGTCTTCACAACACCAGGCTAGAGTCAAGCTCAACAGCGTCTTCTTTCTCTACTGATTCAGCTAAGCCTGTTCCCTTGGCTGTGATTTTGCTAGATAGGAGGTAGGAACAGTAGGAGTCTTGTTCATGCATTCATATGTGTCGCTAAATTAGATGTGACAAGGCTTTTGGCTATTTATCAAGCATATATAAAACTATACATGTTCCTTTTCCAGATTAAGTAAAGGTGGCTTGTCCACCTAAGCAGTTGTCTTTTTGCAGGATAGATGACATGTCATGATTACGAGCCTGTTGTCATTCCTACATCCTACCAATACCCTATTGTGCCTTTAGCCCTCAACCCTCTGGGAAGTCTCACATTAGACATATAGGTAGAAAGAATGAGTTTATTTACAATTCATTAGTTCATACAATTACTATTCATCAATTCATGAAGATATTAAGATGATTCATGTTTGACTAGCAAACATATGAACAGTATCTACTGAAGTTAAAAGTGCCCTATTTGATAAACAGCATGCAACCTTTTCCTATCAGGAGCTAAAGTCCTAATCTAGCTAAAAACTCATAATTGCCTTGATACCATTTGGGAAATCAGTAAATTTAATAGTAGTGGCATTCGTCAATACTTGTACTTGATCTTTAAGATGTTGATATTTCTTTATGTTCTCTGTTGCTGCTTCTGCCAAAGATGTTGATTCTTTCTCATTTCTGTCTACTACAAGGGCCTGATCCTCTTTAACAAATACCAGGTTTGGTTCATAGAATTAATTTTGTTTGTCTTTCAGCAATGGCTCCTGGAATACTACCCGTTCTTACACATGGCTTTGTTAGCCAGTATCTCACATGATTGGCAATGTCTCTTTTTCTAGCATCTTGTACCATCAGGCAGTATCCAATAATATGTGCACAGGATTCATTCTCTACCTGATAGTGCCTGCATGATTTTACTATGATTCTCTTGTCTGCCTCTTGCCAGAATTTCTCTAGGTGGGTAGACATCAGCTCTTAGCTGTACCACCATGATGAGCTTTCTATGGGAAATGCCTCTGTAATGTTAAATCCAGTTGCTACTGATCTTGTTCTTTTCAAAGTTGGAAATCCCACAGGGATAACAGCTTGGTCCAATTGCTAAATTCTTTCATTTTATTTTTTTTTAATCAGTCACAGGGTCTTGAAATAGTTTTAATGAAACCTTCCAATTCTTTGGAAACATACATCGCTTTTTCCAGTAGCTGTGGCTTCAGTATTCCAGTCCACCAAGGTACTTTTCAGAACTACCAGGTTCAATCATATTGAAGAGAGTGCTGTTAATGGTCCATCCAGGACAATCATTGATTGCATACGAGTCTCTTGTAGGCTTGATGTAAAAGCTGTGGCACTTTCACCCTTGTGTTTTGAGGCCAGTTCATTATTATCTCTCTTAGGAACTGGGTTTTTTGTTTGGTTTGTGTCATCTAGAACTCATTCTAAGAGCTACAGCATTCTCAAAAAGCTGTTGAAGGACTATGCAACAAAATGACAGCAAAGAAAAATAACCCTCATTAAGCCTTCCACCGTCACCGTTTTTCATGAAATTAGATTCTTTCTGACCTAACCATTCCTTCAAACAAATTATAAAATACTGGCAAATTAATATCACTGAAGCTGAGCAGCTCTTTATTCAGATAATAGGTATTGACAGGCAGGTTTTCCCCACACTAGCCTGTGTGCCATGGACGAATGCCATCTGTCTCTGAAAGGAAAATTCAAGCCTCATGTCAGTTCAGATCTTGTTCCCTCTACTGAACTTTCCAAGAACAGAGCTCATAGGACACGGTTGTTGTAGGACATGTATTCTGGTGGGAAATACATCATCATCTTCTACTAATGCAGGGAATTTTCCCATACAAAGGACGCTAATTTTTTGCAAATGCCCTAGAAATAGCAGGCTTTCACACAAATTCTAATTAATGTGTGTGTCATAAGAATGAAAACTAAGTTCCCTTATTAAAGAACAACATGTGCCATCCTTAGACAATCAAGCACTGCTTCTGTGAAGTAGCTATATTAAAGACTTCTCATATTAGCTGTGTCATCAGAGGGTGAGGTTTATATGAGCTTGTAACTCTGTAGAAAGACCCACAAACCAGCAGTGAGATGCAGGAAGGAAAGGAGAGGGGTGGCTTGCTGTCATGGCTTTCACCATTTCTCCCTACAGGGAGCAGAGCTGCTAATAAGACCCTGTGTTTCTAGGACAGGCATCAAACCCATGGGGAGGAGAGCAGGGCACTGGAGCCTCTGCTCCAGCCCCTCTCCACAGCTGAAGAAATACAATTACCTCTGAATAGGGAAGAAGAGACTAACTAGTGTATCAGTACTACCCTCAAAAGGGGGCACATTTTGCCTCATGTAATAACATTTCTCTTTCAGCACCTTGGGTACCATTTCTCATGGTTATCTTCATGGATGGCACCAATCTACAAACTCAAACTCTTCAGCAAATATTTCGTCAAACTTCCCTTCCAAGAGATGTAATACATCTTACCTAGTAATTTCTTGCTTTGAATATGTATAATTGTTGCCTGCCTCCTTTATGCTGACTCCTTCATAGTGAGTGTTGTTTATGCAATGTATATGTTTATGCAAATAGGAAGAAAGTGGACTTAATGAAATGTAAATCAAAACCACAAAGACAAAACACAATTCAGGTCTTTCTTCAGAAATACAGAGGGCAGAAGCACAGTGATGGCAAGGTTTACTGCTGGTTTTTTTTTTTTTCTCTGTGACTAATACTTTATAGATGTAACATGAGTATGGGCTAGGGCAGTGCAAAGAAGTCAGCATTCACTGTCTGCATTTAGAGTACAATGTTTAAGTGAGGAAAAAAGTCAACTAGTTTATGATTAGAATGAAAATATTAGGTGTTTTTCCAGCTCTGCTTTTGAATAAGAAGGATGACACCATGTCACCCGGGGCAGGGGAGAAGGGAGAAAAAAAGCTTGTATTTGCAGTTTATATGCAACAAGTAGATAATTGTAGAATCATTATTTAGGTTGGAAAAGACCTTTAAGATCATAGATTCCATCTGTTAACCTAGCACTGCTAATTCCACCTCTGAACTATGTCCCCAAGTGCTACATTTGCATGTCTTTTAAATGCCTCGGGGGATGGTGACATCTGTGGGCAGCCTGTTCCATGTCTTGACAATCCTTTCAGTGAAGAAATTTTTCCTGATAACCAATCTAAATCTCCCCTGGTGCAACTTGAGGCCATTTCCTCTCATCCTAAAGTAACAAGGAAAAGAAGAGCACAGCTTAACTAGAAAAAAGGCAGAACACATTGTTGAGATCTCTGTATTACTAAGATACTATATTACATAGAGCAGCTGGGCCATAGGTAAAATTCCCAGCTTGCTTGCCTTCCACAAAGTTAAACATCTTATTAGAGTGATTGTTGATGATCAGATAATTAAATGTGCTTGCTGGAAGAACCTGATATTTTGGCTTTCTCAGTAAGAAAAATTGGGATATTTTTAAAATGAACCCAGTGATTGCATGGTTTTTCTTTCATAGGCTGTAGCAAAACTGAACCCCAGTTCCCAAGATTAACTGCAGAATCAATTTTTCAAGAAAATTATGATTCTATGGAAATCACAGTTCCATTCAAAAACCAATCTGATGAAATCAGCTTTTCATGAGCAATAAGCACCATTTCTTTTTGGCCTTATTGTTTCTTTGTTCCTCCCTACTGTCTGTTCTGTGAAACCATGCCTGAAAGCTGTAAGTGTAATACACTTACTAGTCATACAATTTTAAACAGAGTTGTGCTATCTAAAAGCTTTGTGAACTTAGAGTGCGTCCCTGTCTTGCGAGATAAGCAGTGCAAGACACACTATACCCTTCTCTTTCTGTTGACTGTTATTTCTTATGAAGGGGTATATATTTGAAAAGAAAACCATCTCATGTTATTTCTCATACCTATTTCTGATATTAGTAACTCACATAGCCACTAGTAATTTACAATTTTCTTTGGTGCCATGTGAACAAAAATATCTGTTCTTAAAAAGGGTTTTTAGTTTTTTCTCTTTTTTTCTTGGCTAAAAACTGTAAGTAACCAAACAGGTCTTGTCAATCACGGTGCATTTTACCTGTCACAGAGGGTGAATTTGATTGCTTTAGTTAAAACTAGAAATCAAACACACATCTGATCATCTAAAGTGAAACAACCCCATTGTTGTTAAAACTGACAAAGTGTGAAGGTCACAACTTACGTATTAATATATTCTTCCATGTGACCTTCTGTTGTAAACAAAGAATATTAAATGCTGTTATTCATCTTCTGCTAATGAACATATATTACTCTGGAGTCTAATGAATAGATAAAACATCTCTGTTCATCAAATATTTATAAAAGTAATATTTTCTATGCTTACCAATTAAAAGGGTATTTTATTACAAATTTAAAACATGCCAGCTTCCAAATCCCTGGAGACCAAGTGCCTGAGAATGCCAAGAAATAAAGACTGCTCTTCAGCTCATTATCTTCACATGGCTATTTTCAATAAACAAATATAAAAATGTAATAATAAAAATAACAGGCCAAGGGAATAATCAGTGGGTTTCCTTATTCCTTTTTCAGTCAGTGGGTCTCACAATAAATGATGATTTCAGTGTTCTCTAGACATGTGTATATAGTAACCTGCATCAATGCTGTATGCAAAAAATTTGCTCTTGCTGTCACTCTATTAGAGCCATCATCCAAACAAACATAACACGATAATTTTGTTTGATAATGATGCACCAATATGTAGTATATACCTATAAGTAGTATTAATATCATGAAAGCATTCAGTGTAATGTCTACATGGTGTGTTAAAAAATATTCATATGCATACATGGCTTGTGTAGCCCCTGTTGCTCACCCTCTGTACCTGACAAAAGTTCAATGTCTTAGGGGCACAAGGGTTTACATCTCTGCAGCAAGCTGCAATACTGATGGGAGGTGCTGTCTGTTTATACATGCGTATTAATACCAAATAAATGCATTCAGTAGTCTGTGTGGATCTTAGCTTTTGCAACCATGACAACTTCAGTCTTAGGAGATACCAGTAGCTTATGCACAGGTTTCAGCCACCAAGTATTTTGTCTTCTAGGTTTGTTAGTTTGTATGAAAGTAACTGTCAGGTAAATTACAATTTACTGATTCTTTAAAATTTTAGATTGCTCATAAATAGAACGTGGAATATTTTATGTGGAGAATAAATAGCTTTTTTGGGGGGGAAAGCTAAGAATTCCCAAGCAACAAGCTTTTGCTGTTAGACTGTCTTTAGCAATAAATTCTGATAAACCACAGTTTAGGTTTCTTTCTGGCATCAGATGGTGGAACCTACATTTCTGTAACAAGCACATATCTGAAACCCCCAAAACAGTCAACCTTAGTCTGTTAGAATTGACATATTGCTTTGGCTTTCTTGCATTAAGCTGGGTAAGAGCAAACAAGGATTTATTGTGCAATATACGTGCGGGAAAAAAAGGCTTTTTTTTGCCTTTTTTTTTTTTTTTTTTTTTTTCTTTATTTCTCTCCAGTGCAGGACACTGGTGCCCTCTGCTGCCAATTGCCTGAGCATTCACGGGCTTGCTTTTTTTCCCCTCCAATACCGGTCAAATTGTGCTCAAACTGCTGTTTGTGGTTCACAATTATGCTTGGAAGCTATGGCGCAAATGTAAAAATCAATGGTTTGGTTTTCCTTTTCAGCTCTTACAGTCTCTGTGAAGAAATAAATGTTCCAGACAAAGAGCTTCATAATTTCTGCCCTCTGTAAATGGTTATTGAGCATTGCATCCAAACATAATGCACAGCAAATAGCTTAACATGCAGTCTGGAATCTTTCTGTGTATCCTGACATTTGTCTGGAGCATTAAGAATGTAGCTGGCAGTGAGCAGGCTTGTAGGATCTGTAAAGCCCTGCTCAAAACGTTATCAATTGGCAATCCCAAGATGCCAATGAAAGCATTTCTAACAATGTTAACATACACTGGAGCTGCCTCAAAAGCCACTACAAACAGTAGGGTGGCTGCTCACCTGCTTAGCAGGCTAAGGTCAAAATAAATAGCCTTCACATTTCAGTGCAGCCCTGACACTGGCTAACTTCCTAGGAGGGTGACTGGTGTAAAGCAAAAGAAAAGACGTGGGTAGGAGTGAATGAACGGTTTCATCCACAAGTCTTTAACATAAGAGGAAATTTAAGTGAACTACCACATCAGCATCAAAATGCAGAATTAACAAACAGGCCACAGCTGCTACCTCCATAACAGCTTCTCTCACAGCAAGGTGCTCAGCCACAATGATGATGAATGTGGCAAAGAACATGTACCAGGTCCTGTTATCAATAAGAATGAAGAGTTAAGAAATAGAAACAAAATTTTTGCTACTGTTGTCAAAACAGCATGTTACATCTGGTAACCTGTACTGCATCTGCTTCTCTGTGGTGCTGAGGTTTTCAAAGACCTCATTCTTGAAGAAAATTATGTGTGTGAGAATCAACAGGATGATCTGAGTCTAGGAGTGCAGATTTAAACTTTAGCCCAGGTGCATAATGGATGGAGATTATTGAGAAATGGAGGAGATTGGCAGAGGAGATTGCTCCCCCATGAAAAGCAAACAGGTATTAATTTGAAGAAGAGTTTTATCAGTTACTGTTCGCTGGGTAGAGTTGTCCTGCCCCTTGTTTGGCTAGAAATAAAGACAGGTCCAGTAACAGTATGTCAGGGGCACTGAGAGTTTTGGCTGTCAGAAGGTATTTCCAGCCTACTGGCACATAAAGGCAAGAAGGAATAGCTTTCTTGAGTTGTATGTGCACCTCTTTCTGTTACACAGCTGGTCTTTTAATTTTTTAACATCTCAACAACAACTTGGATCTTTTGCTTAACTAGAGAGAAGTAAAAGAATGATAAAAATATTCTTGAACGGTTTTTACCCTGTTTCTTTTGGAAGTAGCACTTAAAGGCTGGAGTTCAGATTTATTCTGAGATATGTTTGCACAAGAAGCCTTCTTGTGCGATAAATTCTGAGTGTCTTAGAGTCCTTCATATGATTCCATTTGTATTTTAATACATTTATGATTAAAAAGCATTAAGTCTATTCAGAATAGAACATCTACCTTTTACCACCTCACCTGATCAGAATCCTCTGCAGAAGAAGCTGCGGAATGGAAACATATGTCTGTCAGTACAAAGAGGCAAGGATCTTGAATTTAAAATTATATAAGAGACAAACTAAACCCATCCTTCTGTCTAGGCAAAAGTAATTTAAATCTCCTAATGTAACAAAGCAGCTGCAAATCCACTGCCTCAAGGTACACTGTGGCACACTTAACACATTGCCAAACGCATGCCCCTGTTTCGATCCTCAAGAGGCAGGAGCTGTGGTTTTTGTGCAACACACTGCTTACCTTTGGTGCCCCAGAAAATTGCTATTGAGATCACTCTGCATAGTAGCAAAGTTGCTTAGGTTTTCACACTAGCATGAGCTAGGGAATCTTAGGTATTCTAGCCTGGAATGCAGCTGCTTGCTTTTTTTAACATTCACCCTTTTTGCAAGGTCTTAAATCACTGCAGAGGTTGCAACTCACATCAGGATTTGCCATTCCTGAGACTTCAATCTTATTTCCTTCCAATATCAGAACAGGCAGCCACTCAAAATGGCTGTAGCACTGGCTGGGCTGAGTAAATTTTGCAGGTGTGGTACTTGCTGCTTAAGTATTTCCAAGCACTGTCCCATCTGAACCTCCAGAGCTTAAAGCATCTTTACAATGGAGGAGTGCTGGGGGGCATTCTCACTGGCAACTTCCCTGGTGCCCTTTTAAGAAGACCTCTGTGATCTCTCTTCTGAGAAAACTTGGTTCTTACAGCATGAGAGAGTGACCATTTTTTATTGCCAGGTCAATAAGAAAGGCAAGGTCCAGTATCGCCTCTAACAGAAAGGTTCAGAGGAAACACACTTCAATACAATGGACTTCCTCTGTAAACTCAGTAAGGAGAATTGTGTGTCGTATTCAGTGAATTTATGAACAGTGTGACTAAATAAACCTGCAGGACACATTTATTACTCCCTCACTGGTGTACTGTTATTCTCTATCATGTATATATTTACCCTACCCAGTACACTAGTCCATATTCTAAAAGAAAAGTAAATCTTTGTTCTGTTAATAAATCACTGTTCATCTCTGCATCATTTATTACACCCTTATTCACAAAACAGTCCTTACCTTAAATACACCTTCCAGGTCTGTATATACAGTTCACATTTATTATTCAGGATCCTGTTTAACCATTATGGAGTGTTGGCTCATGTGGACTGACACATTTTGCTTTTACAGACTGAAACACACTGCTTTGCCCTATTCCTGTTCTCCAGAGCTACAGTTATTGGGCGCGGGGGGGTTGTGGTTTGGATGAATTATTGGCTCCTTTATATTACTGTGGCATAAAATCTGAAACTACACTTTCCTCACTGCTCTTGTGTCTCTCTCACTGCCCAAACTGCTAGAATACATCAGGCTGCCGTGATGACAGAAAAAGAGGTATGTGAAGGACCACAATTACAAATCTCATTAGGTGTCATACAACTCAGGGACACAGCACATAGTTTATGGTTTCTTTCAGAACAAAAAAGTCAAGATACAGTGTTTCAGCACTTCTGAATATAAATGATGCTCCAGTATACTTTCATAGGGATTTTGTTTGGTTGGTTTTGTTTCTTCTTTTGTGCTAATGTAAAATAATTTCAGTCCGTTGAATCTTTAATAAGCAAGAAAGTCAATTCTAGATCATTACAAACAGAGAACCATTATGCACTTTTCTTATGTAAGCCCAGATTGCGTTCTCTGATGGAAAATTAACCTATCCAAGGGGGAAAAACCAAAACCCAACAACAACAAATCAGCAGCTTAGCTTTCTGCTGTACTAGCTTACACAGGGATCAGATAAAAGAATCGTTCTAAGACTGGAGGATGAAATAGTCTCCCTTTGTGTCAGCAAGCAGTTAGATCAGCTCATCTGGGAAAAGAACCCGCACAAAAAAAAAAAGCCCACCCTGAAATGAAAAAGCTATTCTGTAAAGAAACAATGAGTAAGAAAGAAGGCAAATTTCAAACCTTTCAATTCAACCTATCATGGCCAACAGTTTCAGATCTTCAGTATTTTAGTAAAACTTCCTTTACAGATCCAAAGCCCTTTTGTATGTCTTGCTGTTCTCATGGGGAAAAAAAAAAATAAATCTTCAATTTATTCAAAATGTTGGTTTCAACAGTTACTTTTAGTATCAAAAGTTTTTAGGAAATGGATACTCTAGTTTTGTGGGTGCTCACTCAACAATGAGTAATGTGTATAGACAATTTGTCCAGCTGAGTACAGCTATGCTGTGGAGGTTCCAAGTATGCATATTTACAATCTATCTACAGAAAGGGAGAAGAACTGAAGAGTGATTTCAGAAACTTCATTTAAACAAATATTACAGTGTGAGTTGCTGTGATACTTATTCCTCCTAAGGGGTTGGCACTTTCATTTTGTTGTGTATATGTAGATGTTTTGTTATTGTTGTTCTCAACACTAAAACATCTCTCAAGTCATATGCAGCTCAACTGAATCTGTCTTCTGAACGGAGGAAGGTTAATCTGGCAAATGCCCCATATCTGTTACTTCTCAAACAGTTGCCTGAGAAGCGGAATGGAGCTTTGGAAACACAGCTTTGATAAACTGGAGGAATTCTCATCATCTTCTTCAGTATCATCAAAGAGAAATGATTTTTTTAGTTTAAAATAGTGAACATCTCTATAAAGCAAGGCCCTGCAGAAATGCTATAAAGATTATGTAGCAGGAGCCTGTTGCTAGATCATGGCTGAAAGCTTCTGAAATCGCATATTTAGCTTTGCAAATACAGAGCAATTGAGGTCAACATAGCATTCAGGGCTACAAAGGTACTCCTCACTTTGAGAAACCTATTTACTTTGAGCAATGTTTAGTACAACCGGATCCATGTTGTATTATACCTTTTTTTTTTTTTTTCCCCAGGCAGAATGTCTCATGTTGATAAGTCCTTTTCTTGAATCGTATGAGTTTCTGGCTGCCTCAGATTTCATGACAAACTTGAAATCTCCTATTGCAAGAAAATAGAAGTAGAGGATATATGAAACTTGTAGCATTCAATCTAGGTAGCTTCTGGAAGTTTAAGTCAGCTACAGAACTTGAAAGTTATTTCTTAAGAGAAATTATGTGGAACACTCACCTATTATTCTTCTGGTGCGAGTTTAATATAAACAGCAACTTAATTATTGTAGCAATGGGAAACCAAGCAATAACTAATGATAACTAAAGTTAGCACCAAACCAAAAGGCTTACATGGTAATACAAACACTGGAGGGGAATAAAGAAAGCTTTGAGGATGTTCCTGCAATTTACTGAATAGGGTTGGAGCATAAAAATGACAAAACCAATGATTAGAACAGCTGCAATAATGTGAATTCTGAAATGGAAAGAATATAAAAATATGCCAGACATCAAGTTCAGAGACCTGACTTTAATTGCAAATCAGATTTTGTTGACCCAGCATGAAATCCATGGAGACAAATCGGTTTGGAGGAATTTGATTTGACACCCTACAGCTGGGATGATGATGTATGTGGTGAGCACACACTGTATTGTATTGCAAACACAATTTGTCTTTTTCAAAGAACACTGCCATGCTCAAATGTAATGAAGCCTACAGGGCCAGGTCTACTGAGATTTTAAAGAGTGATACTTGCTATTACATTAATTTATACAAGCCTCAAACCAAACTTCAGAGGAACCTCTGGCTCAGAGGTAACTCAGTGGATTCCGTTTTTCCTCATCCAATATTTTGGGTTAAATATGGTGATTTGATAATACTGACCCATGGAACAAAAGGAAAGTTAACCCTTCTTTCAGAAGGAGCACATAAGTCATTGTGCTTTGTGTGGTATACCTAAGACTGTTTCTTTTGAAAGAAATTAGCTTTTCTCTAATTTTCTGCCATCAAGTAAGCAAAACCTCTTGGCTAAGGTTCCTCCTCTTCCTCGAGACTTCAATTCTTTGGAAAATGAAATTATACTTACACAACATAGTGAGTAGAAAGCTAAATATACATTCTAGTATGACTGGTTTCAGGGTTTGTTGCAACTACTGCTGACATTGGACAAAAGGAAATTGCCTGCATGCATCATAGCCTACCCCAGTTCATCTCATAATCACCTTTAAGCAAGTGACTGAACATTTAATCCTAATAAACCACTGGAGAGTGTGGTGGTAAAATCTTTTGGCTTCATTGCTCGCAATTGTTCTCTTGGCAGTAAAGCCATTTTCAGCTATCCTGCTGTGAAGTGTACTGCTATTAAATCTTCCACATGAAAATCGGAGAAAAAAAGAAAGGCAATTATTTTTCTTTTGATATTTCTAAGGTTTTGAGTTGGTTGCGTTACATCTTTTCCCTCTTCCTAGTTGTCACTGTAGTTACAAAAACTTTCTAATTTACAAAACAAATTAAAGCATTTAGCTACTTGCTCTGTCACAGTCCTGAATGACCACTAACCAGTCAGACAGCACACCCTTGGCTCTCCTGTAGTGAAATAGTAATGATAATATTTATTTCTCTCACAGAGTTGTTTCTTTACATTTATGCAGATAAACAACCCCAAAACGTAGATGCCTGCCTTTTCTCTTTTTTTGTTTATTGTCCATATCTTTTTTTCTACTGAGTGAAATCCACTTCAGATGTTGAAATCTAGCCAGTAATATGGCCTTATGGGACACAGGAGTAGCAATACTTCCAGGAGGTGTAAAACCCAGACCACTTAAAGCCTTCTAGATCATGACAGATGGGGTCTACTGAGAAACTCATGGCCAACAAATACTGCAGGTTGTGGAACGCTCAATTTGGGTGCAAGGTGTACACTGAGTGAATTGTATCCTCTGCCAAATGAACAACTTCATTTCACATTATTCTAGTCCACAGGTAATGGAAAGACTTGGCCAGACCAGAAGAAAAGGTTCTGTGTTTCTAGACAGATGCTGATAATAAAAGACCACAGGGTCTCCTCTGCGATACCATCATCATTAGTAGAAGTGGATTTAAAATTACTCTGGAACCACTTAGAACTGACAGATTTGTAGATGAAGAACAGTACTCCACAAGGATTCTTAATGCCCCTCTGAGAATCATAGAAACCTGGAACAGACCTTTGGAGGGTTACTACTCCAATCCCCTGCTTTATAGAGAATCATCTAAAGAAGGTTTCTCAGGGCTGTCCCCAAAAGTGCACCCTCCCCACATTAGTTAGGCGGAGAGAGAGAAACATGACTTCCCTCGAGTCTGCTCTTCCACAGGTTGACCAAATCCAGCTCTGTCAGGCTCTCATACTTCCTGTGTTCCAGCCCCCCAGCCACATTGGTGGTTTGCCTGTTACAGTCCCTCTACTTTTAGCATATTGAGTGATTTCCCAAATTTGATATAAGCCACAGGCTTTGGGTAGGTGGTGTGTGATGACAGAAGAAAGAAACCACTGAGAACAGAGGGGCCACTCTCCCTGCTAGGGCTGTAAAATGGCTGTGGATTAACAAACCCTGATGTTTTAAACAGTCAGCAGTTCAGAAATTAATCTGAACTTCAGCCTAGTACCAGAACAGAAAAGCAAAAGAGAACAAAATATTTTTTGATAGTTCTGTTGTTTTCTGGTTCATTTGGGAAGGAAATACAGAAAGTCTCTCATTTGTTTTTCCATTATTCCTGAGTCTGCAATATGATGCAGAGTCTCAGAAATCTGTGCAAAGATGTGTGCTGACGCTGATGTGCTATTAATCAGGGTAGCAGAAATCCAAGACACGCAGAATTCCATTTAAAAGCTAACTTTAAAACAGCACATGTTCAGAAAGAAAAACTTTGGGGTTTATTTTGATGTTCCAGACAAAGAGTCGTAAGTCATCAGACATCACTGAGAAAAGCTGCTTGGATTTAAGAATTTGACGACGTGTCTGCTTTAAGCTAGGAAGTGAAAAACCATTGACGTTTTTCATTCCTTTCAGACCTTCAGTTTTAGTTATTTTACATCCCAGGTTTCCAGTGCTCTGAAGTCTGCATCAGTTTAATCACTTGTCAAACTCCTTAAAGTTTAAAAGAGGGGAAGAAGCTGTAGTTTGTCACTTCAGGAACTATGCAACTATCTTAACACAATCTGACAATTTTCTGACTCAAGCTTTCTGCTTAAGATATAGACATAACAGACACTCCAGGAGAATCTCCCTTATTAAAAAAGACTGATTTGCCACAAATAGTACATTCTGCTGAATGATTTCACTTTGATTCCCTTCTCGGCTGCCCCATTGTAACTTTTAAAATTCCTGTCTTTCAGCAGTGAGAAGAGACTCAAGTCCAAACAGTAGCAGGAAATTTTGAAAATGTAAAAGCAGTTGCTGAAGTCAGAATAGAAAATTAAAAAGAAAATTCACACCACTTGCTGCAGACAATGGAAGTTTTTCCATAGTAAACTTTGGACTTGGACTTGTAAGAAAGATGTCATTTGAGCAGAACCTTGTAAAAAGTATCAGTGACGTTTTCTTACTTTTCACATTCTTGCTGAATATGTTTTGGTTGTTCTTTTTAAAGAATACTTGCAAAAAAAAAGACCATGACCAATACTAGCATAAAAAATTAAAAACAACGAAAAATTGTCTTCTCACACAGGTTTTCCTTCCAGAAATGCCTCTGTATGTAATTAGAAAGTGAAAATTTGGGGAGACAGAAAGAGGCACAGTGAAAGAACTGGAGTGGCATCAGCCATAGAAGAGAGGATGTGCATTATCCTTACTGTCAGAGGAACACAGGAGATGCCAAATTCTAGATCCTTTTGCTTAAAGCAGTATCCACTTACAAGGTGGAAGCAGAATAAAGCAATGAGATCTGCAGAGCCACCTTTCAAAATGGCAGATATGTTACTGTCAGAGACTAAGGGTGGGATCTAATTCAAATTTGGAAAAGTATTGTCAAATTAACTTTAGCAATACAGGTGCAGCAATGGATTAATTTCCCAAATTGTGATTTCTTTTTGGAGGATCCTTTTGTATAAAATGAATCCTAATAGTATGCAATGTAAAAATAAATAAATTACAGGTTTTTACATGTATACAGACAGACTTGATCTATTTGAGACTGCAACCATGGTAGATGAAGTGAAAAGTCCATTTCACAGTATCTCTGCCTAATAAGACATAGTGCTATTATTTCAGTGCTGTGTTAGCTTTATGTATTTCCTTCAGTACTGTTATATCAGCAGTGAACCGGTGCAGCAGAATGCAGAGCACTCTCTCAGGGTGTAGTTAGGCACTATAGCTGAGCTGATCTAGTGTCTTTTCACAGCCAGAACAGCAGGGCTCACTTCACCTTATTCATCTCTCTCATTCTTCTCTCTTTCCCCATCCCTGAACGAATGCTCTCACTACTTCCCTTGTCTCAGCTGTGGTGTATGTCTAACTCTGCGATAAAAAGGCTAAGCTGGGGGGAAAAAAGCTAGTATTTTACTTCCAGGCAAATGAATTGGATCAAATAAGCTCTTGATGAAAAACAGATGCATGCCAGAGTGGGCACAAGGAGGAGGAGGGTGGCTCAGGGGACAGGGATTAAGTGGGACCACCTCTCTAAGCAGCACTGAGCTCAGCAATTGCAGCTGGCATTACACCTCTGAATCAGAAACACCTAGTGTGCTTTTCTGACTTCCAGGGGCTGAGCAGAAGGTGGTTGGTACTAATAGCTTGCTGTAAAGGCCAGCTCTGTAAAAGCCTGCTACGGGTATACCCTCACTTATATTTGTTCCATTAAGAGTGCTTTGAATAACGATCTCTGCAAATAATTATCTACAACACTGTATATTTGAAATGTACTTAGAAGATAGTGTTAAAAATCCACTATCATATAAAGTAAATACTAAGCTCACAGGTTTTTTTTATTTTAAAGTAGAATAGGTGTTAAACAGAGCTTAAAAAGATCTTACTGAAAATGAGTTGAATTTTACTAACTCCAAACGTCAAAGATCACAGACTTACACTTCCTAATACCGGGATCCCTTTTTTAATATCTGCCACCCCACTCAGCTCCAGTCACATCTGGTTTATAGAATATTTAAGAAAAACAAGTTCGAGGAATATTCTGCAATTATAAATGTGCTTCAACTGGAAATATCTCCTCAAGATGACAATTTTCACATGAAAGGGAGTTTTAAAAGCTTTAGTAGTCATAGAAGTGTTTTCTTCCTCATGACTAATAAGAAAAATAACCCCTATAAACTTGCAGACATAAAAAACCGTGATGTTCTGTGCAATTCCTTCCTTCCTCCCTCCCTCCCCACAGGCAGGTAGATGGGACTCTCTCATGTGATCTTATTCATCTTTGTATTGCATGCAAAATGTATGCAGTGACTCTGTTCCCCCCAAAGGCTTTTTGCTAGAAATGAGAAGAATTAGACATTTGACTTTGCATTCCTTAGTTTAAGCAAAAGGCTCCCATATGTAGAAATAAGAAAATATTAAGATACATACTAAGAAAAAATGCTTGGTTATTGTGTATAACTATTAAAATAAGTCAGCATTGGGAAAAATGGCTTCAAAAGCTTTATGGGGAACAATTTATTTATTTATTTATTAACTTGAACAGATTGGGATCTGGGAGAGAAAAAGGCTGTGATAAGTAAGTACTGGTAAAGACCAGACAGAGGGAGAAAATATCCACTTTTGTAACTAATGAAAAATTGAAGAGGTAAGATTGTCACAGGGTTCAGATTCTTAAAACCATGAACTTTGTACCTAATTCAGTTTTGGACTTCAGTCCTGAAGCCTTCATTCCTCCTGGGCATAAAGATGTCTAAACCTTAGAAGTGACTCACAGATGGATAAAATTAATTTTGTGTTACTCAAAACATCATAAACAAAACAGTCCTGGCAACAGGATATGGTATCAAGGATTTTTCCTTCTTGGTTCCTTCCTTTCCTTCCTGCCTGTAGAAGTTTGATTATTTTCCAAAGGGTGATGCTTCACTTTCAGAGGGAAAGTAGGCACTACCCAGTGGAGATGCAAGTTCCTGGGAGATGCAGCCTTTGCCCCTTCCACCTGGAAAAACTCTCCTTTGGCTGCTATATGGATAACAGCCGCTACTCCCAAGAGGCTTCTCTTGCAGGAAGATGTTATCCTGAGTTTGCAGAAGCAACACCTTACCCTTCTGAGTAAGGCCACCATCCTTAAGCAAGAGCAACATATAGCACAGCATGTTTCTCGCTTTTTTATATGTGCTAGCTCTCGAGGACTATACAGTGAGGGACCACCCAAACTAGTGAATACAGAAATAATGGTGTCAGCACAGCAGTGTGATGCACACACATCTGAATGGCCTGAACCTCAGCCAGCTTGCAATTTAATTGTATTTAGCTAGCAGCTGCACCCCAGCTATGGTCAGTGCTGTAGTTGTCCTTTCAATTATAGCAGGTGTCCTAATTCAGTTTTGCATCATTCAGCTCCCATTATCAACTTCATTAGCTGTCTCAGTGGCTAGTGGAAAGACCCCCAACCCCACGCTGGGGTCCAGTATCAGAGCCTTACTTTGGATTGCCCCTGCACTTGTAAGAACATGGCACATATCAGACCATGCCAGTCTGGCAAGTGCTTTCCAATAGCTGTCTGGTGGATGCTTTGTGAAGAGTTCAAGAGCAAGACCATTTCACAGCGTGTCCTGGTTTCATCTGGGATAGAGTTAATTTTCTTCCTAGTAGCTGGTGCAGTGCTGTGTTCTGGCTTTAGTGAGAGAACAGTGCTGATAACACACCGATGTTTTGGTTGCTGCTCAGTAGCACTTACCCCGATCAAGGACTTTCAGTCTCACGCTCTGCCAGTGAGGAGGGGCACAAGAAGCCAGGAGGAAGCAGAGGCAGGACACCTGACCCAAACTGGCCAAAGGGGTGTTCCATAGCACAGCACATCATGCCCAGCATAGAAACTTGGGGAATTACCCAGAAGGGACCGATCACTGCTTGGGTCGGGCTGGGTATCAGTCAGCAGGTAGTGAGCAATTGTACTGTGCATCAGTGCTATTTATTATATTTTTTCCTTTAGCCTTTTAATTTTATATTCTCTCCCCTTGTAATTTTCCTTATCATTAGTATTATATTCTACTTTATTTCAGTTATTAAACTGTTCTTATCTCAACCTGTGGGTTTCATATTCCTTTGATTCTTCTCCCCGGAGTGTGGTACCTAGTTGCCAACTGAGGTAAATACTGACACAGTGATATATTTCTGGATAAAATTACCTGAGGCTTAAGAACATTCCTAAAAGACTACAGTCAGGAGTGCCAGAGATTGTCCTTATTTAGCACCTCACTGAAGAACAGGATTTCCCTGAAGTTCCATCATTCAATGTTACTCTCACACATAAAACACTTTTACAAGTGCAGGAAACAAGAGCAAGACAAGTTACCATACCAGCCGACTAAACAACTTTACAAGAGTCAGGCTTAATTGTTACTAACATCTATGTCAGCTTCTTTGAGACTCATTCAAGTATGTCTGCTTGAGATGCAACCATATATTTGGATTATTGACTTTTTAAAATCTGATATTAAAGCCAAACAATTTTTTTCTCCTTCTTCCAGACCTCTGATGTGACTAGATTTTCAGTGCTTTCGGACATGAGACTTTAAGGTGGGTGTTCAACTTGATGGAAAATTGGATTATTACAGTTCAGGTCAAAATCAGAGATGTTGGATGTCACTGTAGAGTTAGGGTTCTCATCTTTGCACTTTCTCTTTTCTGCATGCAGAAAATTGGTCAAGTTACCTTCAGATCCTTCAGTTGTCCTGCGGCATGGTCAGAGCAGACATAAACTGTACCAGTGTCATTCTAGCTACTGCCCCTCTTAGAGATTCTTAGCTGAAGATAAAAGTTCTTTCTTCACCTCAGAGTAGGTGTTCAACCGATACAGGCTACAGAGAGACGTCATTTGAGAGTAAATCATGGCAGAAAAATTTTCTTGCTTCCTGTCACTCTTCTGCAATGTGTTTTTCTTTGCACATTCTTTAGAACAAATCACTCAGTAGGGGAAAAGGAACAGAAACAGCTGATATTGTCAGTAATGCAAAATACAACTTAAGATCATGGTGGGCATACTAAGGTTCCTACTCAGCATCACGCATACTCAGAAATGCAGTTCTGGATGCTGATGTTTTCGTCAATCCTGGCTCAGTTCCTAGAAGGTAAAGTCATCAGCTGCAATGAAGCAACCCTGTTACCATCCATTTAGCTTCTAACTCCTGTGAACAAAATGCAATGAGTTACAGTGACAAGGAAATATTCAGTATATCACTATTAGGCAACATTTGCTGGCTATAAAACAGAACTATAGGTAGTTATATGTTTTAGAAATAAGTTTTCCTTATGTTGCATTTTATGTAATGTACAAAGAATATATCCTAAGTACCATCTCACACATTTGTAACTGCTTTTCTATGGAGGATTCAGTTTTCCGTTTTATTTGTGTATCACAGCAAACTTGACAGTGCCTTGAGGGTGTTCTACCCCATCTCTCAGATTGAAGAACAAGTTTCTTAATGATGTGTAAATAATACAGCAGAGTAGTGAAAAGCTTGAATAATACACACATATATACACGTACATGCACATATATAAGAAAAGAAGAAATAATCATAATCAAGCATCTTTGGCCCTAAAATGTAAGAAGGTGTCGCATTTTTCAGCAGGTGTATTCCCCAGTTCTAGACATACTATTGATTCTCAATTTTCTTAACAGCCTGTATATTTGTTACTGGCACTGCTAAGAAATTTGTCTTTCTCAGTGCTACAGAACTACAACCAGGGACAGCCACCAGGGCATTAGGGAACATCTTGGATTTCTCCAATAAGATTCCAGTAGGAAAGAAAAGACACAGAGATAAGACTTTATGACCTGCATTTTCTTGATCACAGATAAGGTTTCACTGACACTTGGGATTTAGACTCGCTATGATGTGCCCATCTCTTCTATGCATTTTTAAAGAAAAGGCATTAGACCTATTTCACTATGGGTTCAGCTGAAAGAGAACAGCTCTCAAACTATGCCACACATGATATAAAGGTCATTTCCAGCTCAGCCACTCTTCTCATGTGGGCATATTCATACACTGTGCACATGAATATGCCCATTTAATAAAAATTATTGCATATTGTATATTCCCCCTTTTAAATTTTTCAGTTTCAGGCTCTTCTTACGATTAGTGGAAACCACAATATGGTATCTAATTATCTGGATATTCTTAAATAAGAACTATTTATGCTTCATTAAGATAAAACTTGTTTATAAGAATACAAAGAATTCCTTTTTCTTCCAATACACATGTACTTAAGAAAAGGCAAATTTCCAGTTCAAACATCTTAATTCTGAATAGATATGAATGTTACATTTTTTAATGGAAGAAGGCATTAACTTAAAATAGTAGAATAATTGCTGTATCAGAAAACGTACCAGGCAAAAGGACTGCTACTGAAGGCAGAAGTCAGAACTTTGTGTACATTCTATGCAACACGTGGCTGAAACTCAGGCTAACTCTAATGTAATTAGGAAAAAAGAGGATTTTGAAGTCTTACTAAATTGGCTTTCTGCTTATGGTTGATCATATTCCAATTCTGGTATTTTGGGAAACTGATGAGCACCTCCTGCAACTATGATCCTCAAAAATATTATTTTCTTTATTACTTCACCAGGGACTGAGTGCTGTAAAGGACTCTTCTGAGGTGCTAAGCCATTGATTCTAAACAACCGGTACAATCCTGCAACAATCCCTGTGTGTGAGGGAGATGTTTCTCTGTGTGAGATCAAGGTAGATTGAGGTGTTTAAGGGATGGAAAGAGCTGGTTTCTGTGCAGGTTACTGAATGCTCTTGGAAATACCACTGCTAACATTTTAAGAGATGGCACAATTTCTATAGGTAACCAGGAATGGTGCTATGTCTGGGGCTATCTGGGAGTATATAAACACACCAATGTACTCTAGTGAGCTAATTTTTTGGGGCTCTACATTCACATAATACAATTTTTTGTGTAGAACTGGCCTTTTAAAGCAGAACTTGTCGGAAATAATGAATTACTTCTTCATGTTTAGACAAACGAAAATGGAGCTCATCTATCTGGAACTGGCAGGTAAATACAAATGAAGTCATCAAACTCCGTCTGTAATCTAGGCCACACTACAATCTGCCTGAACATAAAGGTGAACTAATCTTAATATTCATTAGACTAGGAGGAAAACACTAAAAGAAAAAATATAGGAATGTATAATCTTATTTGGTTCTATGTGTAACAAACATATGTAATAAACATATTACAGGTCATATGTTTTATTCTGCATGTTTTTTCTACTCTAATGATGAGGAAGAAGGAAGATTGTGGGAAGTAGATCATAAACTGAGAATTAAAAAGAAAAATACATCTGAATACAGATGAAATATATCTGGAACAGCAAAGAGATAGCACCCAAGCCTCATTGTTTTGAAAACACCCTCCTGGTTTGCATCAAGAATATAATCTAAACAGTTTATTAGAATATGTATCTCTTTTTTGCAGCCTGCTTTATCAAAGTGCTTTATATACTGTTTTCTGCAGCAATTTATGGTTAGATATGTTTTGACTTGCTATTACTACAAAAAGTAGAAAGGAGAAAGTAATTGGTTATTAGAGTATTCAGGAAGTAATGTCTATTTCATTAATACAAAAAGCTCAGGTTAAAAATAAAAAGCTGAAACATAGACAATTTTTAAGCTGATAAATGATCTAACTGAATCTGTAATTGTATTTCTATCATACAGTGTTTTGACAAATTATGTTGCTTTCAGACCAGTACAACACAGCTAATGGAAACTTATCCATTATCAGAAAGGTACCAAGTACTCAATATATCACTTTAAAGGATAGTATTTCTTCAAACAACTTGTAGTGGAGGCTCAATTACTAATTTTCATATGTTCTTACTAGCAAATATATAGATGCATGAATATCATGTTAGCTCTGCTGCTGATTTCATACTAATGCCTCCTATTCCTTGAACATACTTAAAAAAGCACCTCTTTGTATTTTGAAGCTTCTAAAAGACTGTGGTATTTGGTTTCCTCACCCAGGCCACAAGCTTTTACTTTACTTTTGTTCAAATGTTGAGATACCTTTTTCACCATAGGTGTTATGAAGACAGCTAACAAAGACTATAACCCCAGCCCTGACATTTTGCAGTTAAAGCTAAAATGGTCTAGTGGGTAGTTGCCATTGAAAAGGTCCATTTTTGGCCCGGTATTTCTGCCATTTCCATTTCACTGGCACTGGCCCTAGAATGACATGATGCAGAGAATCAGTACAGAGTGCACTTTTCATTTCTTCCATGTAAAATTGATTTTTGGCTTGTTTAACTCCCTAGTTCAGTTTATCAGGGAGTCAGAGAAGCACCAGGGGTGGTTCAAAGTGTTGAGGGCTGTAATGTGATATCACACTCTAAATGGCACTTACAGGTTAAAAAAAACCCCACAAAAATAAAAACCTGAGGTAAAGGATCAGTTTTAAGCTGAGCCACATAAAGCAGGAAGTCTTACCAACATCTCTTCATGAAAGAGACTTGAAATGAGATTCTTTAAATACGTCAAACATTTGCTGCAAAAACAATCAAATGAGCAAAGGTGGTAAGAAAAGTGCATAGAAAAAACAATACCTTCTAAAATGCATTTAGGGAATGGTTTCTCAAGCAATGTCCTTCTGGATTGCTCCATTAATAATGCTTTCTGTGACTGAATGATATATATGATACTCTATTTCTTTTTGCCCTTGATTTTTATCTTTACTGAGGTTTAGGTCCCACTGAGTTATGTGTAGTTTTGTCTGAGTGAGAACATAAACAGAAACAATTTTAAACTGATCTATTCTATTTAAAATCCTGTGTCAAGTCTGAGTTTACCTTCTGCTCCTGACACACACCATATGTGTTTCATTATAATCATAACTTCACTCATGTTAGCATATGGAACAATTCAGTAGGGACAAAGGTTCATATGTGAAGCATATAAAGAAGGAAAATTCCAGAACATGTCAGGAAAGTAAGTGAATTCAGCTGCGTCTGCCAACAGTTTTCCATGCCCTTCTTATCACCTCTTAACTTTGAAAATTATTTATTACTTCAGAAATGGTTTAAAATATTTTTTTACTGGGATGAACCTTCTAGAATATGCCCTTATTAAGAAGCCTGATTTGTAGTATCATCAGCTTACAAAAGAAATCCATGTAATGTGAAATTCAGTTGAAAAAAATAAAAATCTAATAAATGAACTACAATTAAGTGCAAATCTAGGAATTTCCTGAGTTGTTTTATTATTTCTTGCCATACTGGTGACATGATTTGAAAATCAGATTCAGCAGACTTAAACTGATAGAGCAGTTTTTACAGCAACAGCAGGGTTAAAATATAACCCTGTAGCCACAAAGTAGCTTTTGCATAGAGATAAACTATAAAGGTAGAAGACTGGTGGGAGGTGTGTGCACATTTCTTAATCAAGGGATTGCTCACTTGGTATGCACTGTAAAAGTCACCTGAAAGAGAGAAAAGGTGAGGAATTTACTCAAGGAAAGGAATGAGCAAAGACATGGAAAGAGGTAAGGAAAATTATGCTAGATCTATATTGTATTAAAAATGTAAATGGTAGTTCGTAAATAACCATCCATACCTCTAATGAGGGTTGGTTTTTTGTTGTATGATTCTAGATTTATAATTATGTTTGTATTAACTAATTTTATGCTTTGTTGTGAAACTACCTTTGTGGAGAGATCTTCTGAAACGTTGCATGACCCGAAGAATGTAACTGTATCTTTAAGAGCTTTAGCAAGAAGCAAACAGAGGCATACACAGTATCTTGACAGATCTTGACCAGCCTTTCTTAGGAGTTCAAAGCACAGCTGTGTGTGAAACAGGAATGTGTGATAGTGGTGGTCAGTTTATGACTTGTTTTTGGAACACCAGGACAGGTCAGATCACCCTTTGCCCCAGAACACTGGAGCAGCAGCATTTGTATGTTTTTTTTTGCTGTGTGCACAAACATCCTTTTTAGCTGCATAGTCAAGTTCCTGAAACGTAACTATAAATGCAAGGCAGTGAAGTAAATAAACGACTTGGCTTGGCTTGGCTTGGCTTGAGCATACGCTGAGTCCATGTCTTTCAGTCCGCCACATACCTTAACTCAGGTCCTTCCTGCTCAGCGGTTGCACCATGCATAACCTGAAAACCACTGTTGTCTTTAATTTTAGGGTCTGCAGACCTGACTCGTCTCCACCATAAGATGGGGCCAGTCACGTTGGAATCAATGAAAGAGTCCTATACGATCAGAACCTCCCTCTGTTTCCAACGTGAAAGATCATTACACATACAACTGTGTACCATTACCTTCCATCCTTTACTGTCTGTCAGTTTGAGCATCCAAGTGAAATGTTTTAAGAAAGCCTAGAGCCATTTTAGTAGCAAACTCTTTATGGTTACCAAAGAAGGTTTTGAGTCTTAGATTTTGAAAAGCCTTTCAACTGAACTGTGCTACATCTCAAAGTATGTTGCTTCTTGCACCATGTGAGATAAGCTTTGTTTTTCTCCTTATGAATAAAAGCTTAGGACCATGTTCACCTCAAGAGTAATTCTCAAAAGAAATATGTATCTGA
Organism: Nestor notabilis; assembly: GCF_000696875.1. Classification (NCBI taxonomy): domain Eukaryota; kingdom Metazoa; phylum Chordata; class Aves; order Psittaciformes; family Psittacidae; genus Nestor; species Nestor notabilis. Next base: position 18,289 of record NW_009929747.1, on the reverse strand, counting down.
TGGTCTTCTTGTGTACCAAGTCATGTTTAGATGTTAAACCATGACAATGGTAAAACCTCCCCAATCACAAACTATTTTGTTCAAAAGTGGGAAGTCCTTTGTATAGATTAATGATATTGTACAAATTTCTTGTGTGAGGTTTGATTTTGTGTTTGCCTTCTAAAAAATCCCAAAACAAAACCCACAAAGTCTTGAAGATTCAAGACTATCAGCAGCCACCTAAAAGGGTTCTCTTAAATCTGTAATCAAAAATGAACTCACAACCTATTTATCTCACTTCAGCATGCACAGGGAAAAAACTATCCAGCCATTCTACCTTCTCAATAGTTTCTCATGCATTTCTTTGTCTGCAGATTAAATGTGTTCTAGAATATTGTTTCCCTGCTAAGAACATATGTTTATGCCTTCAGAACTGGATAAGATCTGAAAAATCACCCTGACCGTAGAAGTGGATTTGAATAGACCATTGAGTACAGATATAATGCTCTTTTCTAGGGTTTATTTCCATAGCAATAGTTCAATTCACCAACGACATACCACACTCAATGTCTCAGTGTGCCTATAGTCTGTACTGTTCGTACTTAAATTGATTTTGAAGTATTTCTTAGCCATTGTTTAGCCTGCCAGTGGGAAATATGTCCAGAAATTACCTGGGAAATTGTGACATCAGCTTTTGCATAAAATGCAGAGGCTGTCTAGTTCTTATGCGCTGTAAAGGAAGTGTTGATTTCTTTAGTTCTTAGAAGGAACACACAAACTAAGAACTGTGGAAATATTAAGTGGGAGCAACACAAACACCATGAGGAACTGGGACAGTCAGCTTTCTAGCCCACTGCCAACTGTCCAGATCTACTCCATCCTGACAGTATTTGGGAGTGTTCTACAGATTTATGTGCCTCTGCCCACTAGTTCTGTATGACCCAAACCAGCCAGGAAACAGACCACAAAGCCCCCCTTTGAAATACATTTTCACTTTGGGACTTTTAAGAAGAAATGTAGACCCCTCTTCTTTCTTTTCTTATCCTCTCTTCAATGCCATATTTTGTTACAGGAGAAAGATTTCCAAACACAGGAGTAAGCGGGAGATACTGAACTCTTGATGGAAGATAGGTAATGACAGCGTCTGCTGCTGTCTTGAAGTGGTTTTGTCACACTTTGGACATTCTTGGACTAAGCCTGTTACTTCCACAAAGGTATTTTTGGATCCTGTAATGACCTGTAGAATCATTTTAGATTTGAATGATACATATTAAAAAAACCCAAACTCTCTTACAGACATGGCAGCAACAGTTCACATTTATCAGAGCTTAATTTTTGTTATAATGCTCCCTATGAATACATAATAGGGTAAAGTCAGATTTAAGCAAGCCTGATTATGCTCCCAGTGGCATAGATATGAACTAGGTCTGACCTAGAAGCCTTATAACTATATTCAGGCAACATTTGCAACTGAGCTGATATAACACAGAGAAGATAGGAAAGAATTGTATTACAGAAGACATAACCATGACAGCGTGTAGTTACATAGCTATCCAGCATGGTCCATTTTGGATAATGTCTCTGGATGGGCTTTCCAGCTGTAGGTTGGTAGTTTAATAATAAAGTTTTGGAGGATTAGAAACATTTTCTCAGTTGCAGAACTGCTTACAGAACAAAGGGATATTATCTATGATCTCAGCTTTGCCCCAGAAATACACTTTTCCCCTTTTTATGTGGGCTTTCCAAAGAACATATAGTGTCCAACCTGTATTTGTCTCTCACAGCATTTCATCACAGACTAATTTTCTACGATAAACAAAATGCTTCTTGAAGGCTAGTTAATGCTTCAAGGTTAGTTCCTCACATGTTTAGGCAGAAAAAAGCTAATTCTACTTACTAATTTAGAGGGTGGATTTGGTTTTGGTTTTGGTTTTTTCCTTTTTTGCTAAACTAACAGTAATTAAACAAAAAATAGCTAAATAGCTTTGTCTTAATCAGTTTGAAATCCAGTGTGCATGATGACACTTTCTGATTAGGTTTGTAGGAATCAAAGGATAGTAAAATGTTAATGTACTGAATTAATCTTAATGCAGTAATTGTTTGCTATTTTACTCCGTTCTTACAGGCAAGTCTTGGATATTATGGAGCATTCTTCTATCCTCAGAGAAGAGTAGACTGTATGTGAGGTTTGAATGAGACTTCTGAACAGATAGAATATTTTGTTTTGAAGAAGGGTGCGTTGAACACCAATCTAGTTTGAAGTGTACCAGCTTTGAACAGATAACAGTTTGCTGCACTTTTTAATGAATACAGCAGTTATAGTCTCAGAAGATGATGCTATTGATCAGCCTAGGAATACAAAAGTATTGCAGCTGCTTGGAAAAGCAAAAGTAAACTTTTGGTATTTAGAATCCCTGGAGACTATGGAAACCGTGCGCTATATGTTTTGTTCCCACTGGGATATGGCCTTTTTTATTTTCTTTCCCAAACCACAGTGTCATATTGGTATGCATGCTGGTACCTTGCCAGAATTTGGCTGTATTTCCGGACTGAAGGAAGAAATCACCACAATAGTTTATATATTGATTTATTTCACATCCCTATATTATTTTGGCATGCCTGTAAAACAAAATAGCTACAGAGACATGTATTTTGGTACAGACTTTAGTTCATTGTAAGCTTCATAAATGATTTGGCTTACTCATTGATGGTGCTTAATGGATCTTAGCCATGGAAACAGAGATGCAACACTGCAGAGCAGTTGGAATGCAGCTGCTGATGCAGACAGGGGTACACAACAGAAAATTGGCACATCTGATCCTAGTTAGGAAGCAAACATAACTTAAAGAGCTACGTCTACTAACGTATATTTCTGAACATGGTCAATATCCAATATTTTAGTGGAAAAATAATCAGTAGTTCTGCAGTGTGACAGGTTTCTTCCTAAATTTATGGTAAAATACCAGTTTATGGCCTGAAGCATGAAGGTGCTCTCATACAGAGTTCTGTGCATCAGGTGTAAGATGGAGTAATCCACTTATCCATATTCGTGTCAAATTCTTGATTGCCAGATCAGATTAATTAAATTTCAGACTGTGCCTTTATTTACCTTATTAGACCAATGAAAGCTGGGAAGCCTAAGACGGAGTTTTATTCTGCTCCTCCTAAAGTCCACAAGTCACTTCAGAGACAAAAGAACCATAGCAAGATGTTGGTAGAAAAGATAAAGTGTCTTTTTAATCTCTATCTGAGAAACTGTGTTTTTTGGAATACCATTCACTGATCTTGTGAGTATTGGAAGACAAACAGAAGACAGATTTGAAAGGATAGTGTGCAAAGACCCAGCATGCAAGCAAAGGCTGGCTTTAAACAGATAAAAAATCTGTTTCCTTGTCTCTTGATATTCCCACAGCGTAGTTTTATTTTTATTTCTTTTCTTGAATGCTGCTTTCATGGTAGCTCATTTTCTCTCCTTGCAGACTGCATCACTGTCAGATGAACAAATACATTGTTTCTGGGTTTCATGTATGCCCATTATTATCCCACTGTCTCCCGGCCTGCAGTTATCTACCAGCTACAGCAATGGAGAGGAACACCCAAAAAGTGAACTGTGAAATTGCACTACTCCTCAGCTAATACGCAAAAACAGGAAAAGAAAAATCTGCTTGTCCCCAAGCAGGAGAAAACAAAACCAACAGGCAACCACACAACACCTATTCAAACACAGCAGCACCAGGAAAATAAATAAACAAATCCCAGTGCCAAGAGCTAGTGCCACTCTCATGGTAACAAAAGAGCTAATGTACATAATAATGAATGCTAAATCCCTCCCCCTGTTCTATTCCAAAGAAGAGAACAAAAGTAACTTTACATACATCAAGCACATCATGGAGAGAAATAACAGAAATAATCATTCTCTTCTCAAGAGCCCGAACATGTAAATTGGCCATCAGAAAAGCTAGAGTGGTGGAAAACACATAAAAGAAGAAAAAAGTTAAACGATCCGGGACAAAAGATAGAAGAGTGTTACTGTGTAATGAGCAATATGGTGATTGCCACCATATAACAGTTAGGGTTATTGCACACATCCAAAGATGTTTGCCTCTTCATATATTTAAAAAGTTGATGAAGCAATCATAAACTGAAACACAGTTAAATATGTACATAGTATTCCTCTAGTTATTAGACCTTATTAAAAATGGGATCTTGCTATATTGGACTTACCAGTTTCAAGGAAGCTGTGTAATTCTTTCTTGCCAATGCCATTATAGATATTTGTCTTTCCTCCTTTTGTGCCTCTGATAAATTGTGGTTTTGCCTCTAACCTGTGTCAAGTTTCAAGTTTACCAGCTGGGAATACTTCTCCCAGAGCTACAGATACCTAACTCATCAGCCTGTATTATATACACAGTTTCAATAGAATTTAATTGCCAACATTCCTTTGTAAGAATAGCTTTCCTATTGTATGTATAATGAATAATGAAGGAAGCTTTCTTTAAAACTAAAATTTATTCACTTAACCTAGGCTGTTAGGCATCTGCCTTGAGTTTTGCATGTCCCATTTCACAAACACAGGATGTAACGGCCAGAACTTAACCCCAGGGAACCTCTATCAGGGGAGCACATTGAAAGGACATGAGGTTGGGTTATGAAACTGTAACAAGTAAGCTACATTATGTCACAGAAAACATGCGTTTCAGGTAAGTTGAATACATGTAAAACCACACTTCAAATTGATTCTTTGAATTCTAGTTTTGAATTCAGCTAGTTTTTGCATGTTTTATTTTATCTTTGTAAAATCTTGTCCCTGAAACAACACTAAATCTGACTTGCGAGAAAAAAGAGAGATAGACAACAATGTTGACGTTTACAGAATTAATATCAAACTAACAGGTTGATAATGGCAAGTTCTCCCCTTTCAGGTATACTTTCTAGTTGAAGATCTAGATTCAAATATCTAACATCTATTTACATTTATTTAATAGTCAGAAAGAACTCTTGCAAAAATAATGAGAGAAAAAATTAAGAATTGCTTTGTTTTGGACAGGGGAAATCTCATATCTGGAAGGACAGTTGTACAGTTCATAGAGCTGAATGATCACACCACATGAGAAGTGTTATGTATTTTTCTCTGATATATTTTTTCAGAGCAAAATCTGAATTTGTTTCTGTGATGACCTGTAATTTTGGAGAGGGACGGAATCACGTAGTGTGACTGTTTGCTACACAACTGGAAAATCCTGGACAATACAAACACCAGCTCGAAAAGAACAAGAGGATCTGCCTGCACAGGAAATGCAGTAAGACAACATTTATATTTGTCTTGATGCAAGATATCTTTTTTTCCTATAACTATAGTTTAAAATCCAAACAGTCTTCATTTCACTGATTGAGAAGGTACAACAGGAAGGATCTTATAATAGAATAATAAGCTGCTATACGTAGTCTGTGCCACACTGAATGCCCTCTATATGCTCTTATCTTGTGGTACATGTAAGTTCTGTAATCACTACTCTGAACTTCAGTTTTATAAATTTACATTGTATTTCCAAAGTAATTATAACCTGTCTAACACTGGTAAATATTTATTTCATGACATATTCTTAGCAGAAGTGTGGTAGCAAATAACCAACTTAAACACTGTTCAAATTGCTGAGAGATGATAACAAGGATGGCTTTCTTCCTTGTTTTGGAAAATACCTGGTAGAGCGCTTTGATATCACTGCCCGAGGGCATTATTCATGCTTGCAGCCTAAGACCTTTATGCAGCATTGAGCAGACTTCATTTTAGCATCTGTTTCAAGCCCAGAAAATACAGCAATAAATCATGAGTGTTTTAAAATATGTATATTATTATTACTTGAAGTGATTTGTCATCATTCATGATAAAGCTTTTCTAAAAAGGAAAAAAGTGTAATTGAAACAGGTCATTTATTGTGGTTGCAAGAAAAGCATACAGGCCTTATTTTGATTTGTTTAGGTTAGTTGGCTGATAACAAAGCTCCTTGAGAATGAGAGAGAGAGAACACCAGTCAAATGCTCGGTTTAAAGCCAAGAACAAAACATTTAGGTATAATTCAGTCTGTGTATATGAATTATATCATTAGCACACACACTGTTGTCATGCCAACTGAAGCTTCAGAACATAAACTTCGAGCTCAGAAAAGTAATTGAAGAAAATGCTATATCAGCATCAAACTGAACATCCAAAATAACAAGATTGATTATTTCCTTCTTTTGGCCTATTTTATCAGTTCTGTCTCATCATCTCAAGCTCCATCAGTTTACCTATGGGGATGCACTGAGATGTGTGGAGTTTGCATCCCACATTCACACCAAACAGGTACCTACTGAAGTGTGCTCATCTGGAAGGAAACCATAGTTTCCACAGAAATCAAGCAATAGGACAAAAATTGAGGGTGATGATGGTGAGTAACCAAATCTCAATCCCAAAATGGGATTATAACAGTCATATCTGCTAATACAGATATAGGCTTTATTTCCAGGCTAGATAGCAATTGATTAGGGATGATTTATGAATTTTCTGGCAACTTCTGAACAACTCTCAGAGTACAAAGTGGCTAAATTCCACAAATTTTGACCTTTCCCTTAATAATCCAATGTATTCATAAGCATATTTAAAGAAATATAATTTGTTTCAGATAATGGTGTAGTGATAATAAACACTTCAAAGCTTAGCCTTCATAGCCTTCCATCTTGTGCGTTTAGCACATGGGTAAGTTACTGTATCCGTATGTCAGCTGTAGTACTAAAATGAAAACTTTAATGTCATAGCCAATTTAAAATCTCTTGGACACCTAGAATAAATTAAAAGAAAGGGTCAAGGAGTAAGTTTGAGCACTGGACTCATGACTGTCCATCCTCTTAGTTTAATTGGTAGCTCAATTTCTGACTCAGTTTTGGACTCTAACTAATTCTGAGACAAATTTCCTCCAGAGAAAACTAGCCATAAAGTATCTGCAGTGAACTAATCCGTGCCATCTAGTTTCCAAAACAACAAATAACATTGCTCATGTATGTGTTTACAGATACGTATGTAGTGTGCATATATATAAATGCGTTTTCCTCTCTATGTATGCATATTTTAATCTTAAAATAAGAAAATAAGTGTTAAATTTACCTCTCTTTTATTTAGCAATAACCAAAGCTGCATACTGAGTGATGATGGAGAAGTAAAATTTCAGTTGTGTTTTAAAGCCTCTGTCTTCTTCCATTTAAATTGAGATTAAATAAAATGAGTCTGACACATCTGAGAAAGGAAAAAAACCTTGCAAGTTCTTTTTCCCATTTCAAAGGACTTTTTCTTCTCTCCATTTCTAATCTGCAATAAATGCCATGCATTAAGATGTATGGCATTCATATATGTGTGCCACTACTCCTAAGCACTTCAGGTACTGCAAAATCAACACAGCAAACACACCTTCTGCTCATTTACTAGATCTGTTTATGCAGGTGGAAGTTGTCAGATATTTGCTTATAAAGATGATTGCTGTGTTCTGCAGTTTTACTGGTTTCCCTCAGAAAAAAACCTCCATAACTTGGAGCACAAGAAAAATTAAATTTCTTTACTTCATTCTTTCTCTTTTTTTTTCACTCCAGAAAAAAACAGAGCAGTTGAGGGCTCTATCCTCAGAGGAAAATTAAGAGGTCAGATCAAGTTATAAGATTTTTCACACACATTGATGAGCAAACATGGTATTAGTAGAAGTGCAGAAATGTACCTCAGTTGAAGTGAAGTCTGTGTTACAGAAAATGTAGTTAGCGGTGTGGTCTGCTTCAGAATACAGAGTCAGCTGAGGTCTTCTTGTTAGATATGAATTAACACTATCCAAATTCTCTTAAAATATGTGATTCTGGTTTTATTAGAAAGCAGTAATGACCTTCAGCCCTGAGTTATTCCTGTTTTCAGAGGTAGCGCAGTTGATCAAGGGACTAAGAAGCCTGCCGTATGAGGAAAGGCTGAGAGAACTGGGTTTGTTCAGCTGGACAGCGTGCTGGGACATCTAGTCTAGGTTATGCTTTGCCCAGAAAGGTTGGACCAGATGAATCTTGAGGTCCCTTCCAACCTGATTGAAGGTTGGAACCTGAAGAATGTGATTCTATGATTCTATGAACTGTACGAAGCCCAGGTTTAAAGTTCATTATTCCATATAATAAGTATCACTTCTGGCAGCCTTATGAGAAGAACTGAGAAATTTCAATTTTATTTGGCTTTTACGTTTGAGGGGAAAAAAAAAATGCTATGAGACAGAGCTAAGAGATCTCTCTATTTTCACTGGTAGAATAGAAGTGTCATTCTTCTTCCATATCAAAGTTTTCAGGTTGATCTGGGACTTTGAATTTCTGTAGGTGCCACTCTCGCAAGGGTATTACATTTTTAAGCAGCAAAGATATGGTAAAGGTGCACTGGACAAAAAAGTTATTCTTTAACCCAGTATGTTTTCCTATGTAAGGCTATCTTGATTTGTAAGGCTTTAAAGATCCTAACAGGAAATAGAACCTACACAACATGGCATATACAGGCTGTTTTGAAAACCATAGCTAGTAGTCACAGAATGACCCCGTGTAAAGACCTACAAATACTTGTGCAAACAATTCACTAAACAACCGAAGAAAATAGCTGTGTAAAAGCTGTGACCTCTTTGAGGCTTATTTGCAAATGCTAGAGAATTATTTAATCACGTAAGTTAGAGTTCAGTCAGCTGAAATAACATTGGAATATCACCAAAGTCCCTCTGAGAAAAAAACCAGCGTACTGGAAGTCCTTATTGTGCCAATCATTTATAACCCAATGGAAGCTGAGGTACATGAATATGCTTACTTTGGTCACATCATTTGATCCTATTAACTTTCAGTAGGAGTAGCCTAATGATTGAGGTGATAAATACGAGAGTAGCATTTGCAAGACTGATGCTTCAGTAAGTAAGCTTTAGCAAAACTGCAGACTCATGCAGAACACTAATAAGGGGTCACCTGCCTGACTCCCATGGGCCAGCTGTACACTCTAGTGATTCTCCAAGGTGGGTATGGTGTTAACTACGTGGCAGAGAGCATGCTGGGGACATCACACAGGGAGCAGTGATCCATGTCTTTGTTGTAGCAGAAAGAAAACAAAGTAAGAAAAATGGAGTTTCAAGTCTATGTGAGTGCCCATGTTCACCCTTAACACAGTGCCTGGTGCATGATTCTGTGTATTATTCTTGAGCTAATGGAATTCCCTGACTCCGATTTGCAAATCAACTTCAAGAAAGAAAAATTGCGGAGGCTGGGTACAGTCAAATGAGTGGGATAAACCAATATAGCATTCAGCCAGCCTTTTAATGCTTGAATTTCATGCTTTTGAAGCTGTTAGACACCTGCTGCTGTATCAGCATTTTAAATTGCTGAGGGAGGGCAAGTAGCAGTTTTTTCTTCTTCTGGCAAGTGGCTTCTAATGTTGTTTACCTTAGCAGCAATTTCTCCATTTGCATCTGTAGATAATTATTTGAGGAAATATCTTTCTCATAATTCTCTCCTTTTAAAGCCAAACAAGGCATTTACTTTTCAATAAGAAGACAAAATATTGTGTCGTGCAGTTTGGCTGTAAAGTCTTAGAAAGACATTAATTAGTATAGGAAGCAGGCCATTCAAGGCAGTTTTTGTTGGAAATGAACTTTGGAAAATAGCTGTACTGTATTTCAGTGGAGCTAGTTGTAAGAGATGGAAGAAACTATGTTTTGATGTTTCCTCTGACCTATGATGGAGGTAGTGTAAACATTCCAAATCCAGAGGTCTATGTGAGAACTGGTCCAATGACAGCTACCTGGAGCACTCAGGAGGAATGTCTATCCTCTCCAGGCCTCTGGAGACTCATCTCTCACCTCCCATCCTGGCTGCCCCAGCCACCTCGCGGACTCCTATATAATCCCTCCCACACAGAAATAGGCAGTCATATGCCTTCCTGTTAAAATCAGGTATATGAGGTAGCAGCTACTTAAATTAACATTTAAACCTTAAATATTTCAAATTCCAGACCACTTCTTTCCAAGAACTCAGTTGATGGCAAAAGATGAAGTTCACTATGTCAAGAAATTCCAAAGATTTAGAATACTTCAAATGTACCAAAATTTTAATATTGTGGATTTTTACAGCAATTAGTCTGATATTCAGCTGTGCTTAAAAGACAGCAATGTAATTCACTCATCGATATGAAACTGAAAGCTAAAGCATAAGTGATACTCCTCAACATAATTTAATATAAGGTAACCTTGCCTACCAAATCTTCTGAACAGATCATTTTGCTATAGCTGTTGTTTCTTCAAGGCCTTTGGCATAACAACTTGATTCAGAACAAAGGAATACATATAAAACTTGGCCAAAACAGTATTAAAAACAGTAAAAAAAAAAAAAAAAAAGAAAGAAAGAAAAAAGGAAAAGGGAAGGAAAAGAGAAATCTAAAGAAAGAATCCTGCAGAGTCCAATCTGTTCATCAAGTTTAAAGAAAATTTGAGAAACAATTTACGGCTTAGCTGAAAGTCAGCATTAGAATGAGATGGTGAAGTCAAGGATAGAATGTGCTGGACAAGATGGGTAGGGTCTTTAAGAAAAGAACTAGGGTTTTACGTAAAGACTGAAACTGAAAGGACATGGTTATGACTTGTGAATCCTCTGGGTCTACTTTATCTCACATTGTTTGTATTATACTAGGCATTTCACAGCATTTCTTGCTGTGCTATAAGATCATGTTTAATATCTCATGTTTCAGCTCTTCATTTAATTGATTATACCCTTTTCCTTGTGGTTGATCAGAAACAGTCTCAAACCAAAAAATAAACCCCAAGAGAACACCAAAACACTTGCCACTGAAAATGAGAGACTTTGGATGCCTGCTGGATATGAAATACCTGTATGGCAGGTCAGTGTATTTAGTCTTCATTGATCATAACATATGGACCTAGCAGGAATCTTAACACACGTGAGGTAATGGTACAAATTTGAAAGGTGAAGTGGAATGAGGGAAAGTAAGAGGATAAAAAGAAGCTAATTCCGTTATCAGAAGCATGGGGAGGAGGCTGACTGCTGGGTCAGTCATACTAATAACAATTTGCTGTTGTCAGATGTGATATCTAGTGCCATCTTGGCCTCAAAGACTGAAATGCGCTATACAGAAAAGAGTCACTTGTCTTGCATGAGCATAAATGGCTATGGTATGCATGATGTCAGAATAAATGGTGGAAAGGCCACTTAAGCTCTCTTAGATCTTACTTACAATTTGGGTATTGTAATAAATGTAACTGAAAAAAGTCCTGTGCATCTTTAAACATTTTAAGCATCTCACGTATGTGATTGACAGGCTTGCAACTGCCAGTGATACTGAGAACTGAAGTAGTGCATCAGATCTTTAAATTACACTCATGGATAAACCACATTTATAAAACTGATGAGTTAAGTTATCAATTAATAGATTACCATTATACAAAACCTACAGAATTTGGATGTTAAATGTACTATAGCAGAAGGCTGTCACAGCACTAATGAAGGGTAACTGATTGAAACCATTTTGAAAGTGTTGGTTAACAGCTTTCCCTTCCTACCTGTTTCAGGGCTAGACATCGCTGGTATACTGACTAGTCCTTTGCCCAAACCTCACAGCTCTCTACATTGCAAAGCAAGTGTTAGAGATACATTTAAAGATTCATTCATTAAGCTTTCTTCCTCCAAGGGATATAAGCAATTTTTGTAATCTCCCAGGAGAGTTAGGTGATGATATATTTCTCAATCTGTGATAAGGTAGGGTTAAACTGTTTTCCTCACTGCTGCTTTTCAAAGTGTATCTGCTTAAAGCGCACAGTGATAGCTAAAGGGTTATATTACTCAGACTATGAAGCAGGGCCACAGACATATATATCATTCTTAAGCCAAAGGCTGAGAGACACAAGAATTAGTCTCATATTTTCCAGGAGTTGAAGGAAAGAAATCATGCTCAATGTTTTTGTCTTCTAATTTTGCAGTGAAATTGCCCATGAAGCTTCATCCGGAGTCTGTGAGTATGGACACTTGAAATTGTATGTCATTTAATCTGAAATGGGATGCAGTTCATAACAGCAGGTAATGATTGTCAACACCTAGTGCAATGAGTGCTGCATATCAGTATGTGGTGAGGGCCTGGTGGGCAGGCAGGGAATAGGGCAAGAATTTACATTGTGACAAACCACAAAAAGGACATGGTGTTCACAGTTTGGTGAAATCATCAAGAGATCACAGAACAGTTTACACCATTTGCTTTGGCCTTACTACATAGAATAGAGGGATATTTTTAAAAGCCAAAAAAGCACATTTCAATTGGATTTCAGAAGAGTGGATATAAGTTACCAATTAAAAAAAAAAAAAAAAAAGTAAAAGAATATAGACTCCAGGCAAAAATTGATTTCTCGATGTCTTGTTATTGCCTTTGCTATCACAAATTGTTGTAGAGTCCAAGCAAAGCACCGAACTTAAATGGCAGCAACTAGTAGTAATTTTCCTGTTGGAAAAGGAGAAATCTATTAATTTGTCTGCCTATGAGTTTCCATTTTTCCTGTGAACATGGGGGAAATCAATGAAGTCCATGAGTCCAAAATTAAGATGCGAAGAGAAGGTCTCAGCAGATGCACAAAATGGAACACTTTGTAAGACGAAAGCAAATACAATTTAAGAAGTATAAAGATACTTTTAATTTCCTAGATTTGGAAAAAAATATGAGCATTGTACGTTTTTGCACCAAGTAGGGAGATGAGATCAGGTTAGTAAGTTAATTTTCTCTTTTTGTAGCAAAAAGTGCATAAACCCTGCAGAGAGTGTTTGAGGGCTGATGTGATGGATCACAGTGCAGTAGCTCTATTATGATTGTATTATGCAAATATTTTTATGCAGTCTTTTAAAATGTGTACGACAAACACTTTTCGTGACATAAAGACAGATTCTTGACTTTGTGCAACCCCAATAACTTCTGCAAAGATGTGTGGGTCTATTAAGTAAATAAATACACCTATTACCAAAAAAATCACAGTTTGCAAAAATGTAAGAAAAGGAGATCCAACAGAAGAACAGTAGGTGTTCCTGAACACTAATGGCAGAGGTCACACTACCACTTTTCCTTCTTATGTTTGCATAAATAAATACAAACCCAGTACTACATAAAGGAGAAATTGGATCAGCCTCATAAAAATCTCCAGAATTATCTTAATTTGGGATTGAAAAGTGGCTCAGCACAATCTCATGGCAAGCAAAGTGCTTTTGAAAAATGAATTGGTTAACCCCGTCCAGGACTCATTTGTGTCTTCCAGACCTGAGTATCCACTGTTGGGAAAAGAGTAGTTAAACATGTTAGCACATTCAGCGAGACCTAACTGGGAAATAAAGCTGTACCAGTCCTAATTTGTATGATTCATTTTACTTCTCCATCATACTAAGTTTGAGCATACCTTGTGTAGTCTCAAAACTAAGAGCACTTTAAACTTATTAGAGACACAAATCTGGAAGACAAACCCACAGACTCCTTGGTTAAAATCAAGGAAGAGCAACTCTGTGCTTGACTACAGCTGATAAAACTTTCCTCACAATTTGATGATAATGTGGAACATCAAAGTGCCAAAATTGAATGAAATTTACTAAAGGAAATGTACAGAAGGAAAAATACTAAAATATCTACATAGTCATACAAGGAACTGGGAGGAACAGAGGACTCAGCATCAGTGCAATGATCTTGAAAGTGGTCAGGGTGATGATGGGCAGTGCCTCTTGCAAGGACCAACACAAGCACAAGTATCAGATTTTTGACTTACTCCCTGAACCCAAGCTATAACGTGACTTCAGCCTTTTTAGTTATGAAGGGCTAATAATAATGCTAAGAAGCATTATTTATGCTTCTTAGGTCCCACTCAGAACTGACATTGCTCAATTCCCAGGCAGTTAGGAATCCATACCTGAACTGAAAGAGCAGAAAGAACATCATCATTAGTTAACATGCTTTAAAATTAGATGAATGCTGGCTAATGTTAAAAGGAACTGAATTTAGTGATACCTGTTCAAACTTCTGAGTATGGCAGGAAAGAGAAACAAAGACATCTCCTTTTCTTCAAATATCTGTACTTACTCACAATAGAGCTGGTAAGGAATTTTCTGTGACTATCAGCCTGAAATAGATTTAAGCAGCTGAAAGGCTCCATATTTCATTACCAAGTCTTCTAGTCCCTTCTAAAAAGCAATCTGCCATGTACTAAATTGAAAGTACTGTCTGATTTGCTGAGACATCAAAACTTCACAATTCCAAAAAGTTCTTAGAATGACAGCTGTGATAAGCTGTTTGCTGCAGTGGTACATTGCTGTAGACAGGAGAGTGAGAAACAGGGAAAACAAGACAAAAAGGTTACCAAGCCAGGAGCTAAAGGAATATTTAGAATAAGAAAGACTTGCTTTTAAACTTCAGTTTACTGATGCCAACTGTGACAGCAAATGTTTAACAAATGCCCATGATACAACTGGTGATTCCTTCTCTGCCCAAGCAGTGTATGCGTAGGAGCATGTTGCCCTAAGCAGTTACATACAATTTCAGCCAAAATCTATGATTTTCTGACTATTTGCAAAAGGAAAAAAATGCATCTAAATTGACGAATCTAAGTTATGTGTTCAAAAATCTCTACTGTTGTTTTCATAATCAGAGGTGAATATTTTAGAAAGTGAACATGTAAATGAATATAAACCCAATGCACTCACTTGCATCTCTAAGACGTGTAATTGAAGTACAATAACACCAGACAGGATGTACAATAGTAGTAGGCAGAATGGCTTATCAGTAGCAGAAAACAATCATCATGGGCCCTGGAAGCAGCAACATAGTCACACCCAAATTAGTGTTCAGTTATGGCTGAGCCGCTTAGGCAAATCCTAACATCAACTGACTTCTTTCTTCTTCTTTGAAACCATGCCATTTATCTGCAAAAGCTCGCTAGACTTTTTAATAGGAATGCCAGTTCTAGTCCTTTCTTTGCAGTCTCTCTTGCTGTGTGGTGCCATTGCTCTGGGGACAGAGGTGTGCGTTGGAGGGGGACACTTGACACTTTCTGTTGAACAGACCATCTTTTCCTTTCCTCAGAGTAGCCTGTAGCCATTTATGCACCCATTTCACAGATCAAATAGGTCTTTCAGACCTAGTGGAAGTCCTTTAACACTAACTTGCCAGGCTGTGACTATTGAAAAATCAAGTACTGGAGAGACAGAGAGATTATGCAATTTACACAAGGTGACAGATGGTGAGTCTGTGCCACAGAGAGAGCTCAGGTCTTTTGCATTTCACCCTCAAGTGATGCATGTTCATGCACAGCTTCTAGCTCTTGCATAAACCATAATTAATCAAATCCCATGCTGAGTCTCAGCTTTCTTTAAATTAAACCAGCAATTTCCAGGATCTTTCTCTGGCTAAGCCCTACCCTAGATGCAGAACAGGAAAACAATCCTTCAAGGGGATTTGGAAGCCAGTTGATCACACCATGTGAAACAAAGATAGATTGATGCTTCAGGCAAACGATATTTGCTGGTGTGGGGTTTGGTTTTGGTTTTGTTTCTTTGGGGGTTTTGTCTGGTTTCTGTTTGTTTCATTTGTTTTTTCCCCTGAACCAGGAATAAATGAAGTAATGAAATTAGTTTTATCACAGAAACACAGCAAAGAGAAACCATACAAACAGAATCAGAGTAAGCTATTGAAGACACAAGAGAAAAAGATCTTCCTCAAAATGAGGGAGGCTTGATTAGCTAGCAAACAAGCACGATGAGCAAAGTGGGTTCTCAGTGAAGGGCAGGAATAGTCAGTGTGGCTATTTAATGGGATGTGTAAAAAATAAAGAATGAGCTTCAGAGAGTTAGAGGAAGCATTTTGTACAGGTGCGTTAAAATCCCAAGGGATAAGGGATCTTCCTTTTCTCCTTGTCTCCTTTTCCTGCTTCTTCACATTAGTAAGAAACTTGGGTTTCTACCATTCTTCAGTAGAATAAAGAACCCTTAAAACGCAGTACATTGTGTTTGTATTCGGTACACAGAGACATATGTCTGGAAAAGAGAGAGGAAGAATCACTGCGATACTTAACTGGAAGGGACTTGCATGGAAGGACATCCTTTGACCCTCCTGTGACTTCAATTCTCATGGCCAAACTTCAATTTTGCAACCTGCAAATTTCACCAATATTCTTGACATCCAAGAATAACTCTGCTGTCCCAGCAAGGCCACATGACGGTAATGACTGTCTCACCCTCCTCAGTCTGAGAGTGAGCTGCTCAGCACTTTCCAGGATCCAAGCCAGTTGTCCCTGGTGGATCCTGGACTCCCCACCCTTCACTAGTTGCTCATTCATGACTGCTGGATCCATGATCCCTGCAGTCTTTGCTGTGTTTGGGACCCCTAAGCTGCAGTTTGTCCTTTCCCAACCTTGCCTTTATCTCTTTTTAATTATTTTTCAAAAAGTCCTCAGCATTTTAGTAAAGTATTACACTGGATAAATAATTACATCTTACACTGTAAAATAGGCATAATTTTCCTGTTTTCATTCGGCTTCACAAAATCAAAAATTAGGCATACATTCTTATAGAAGTGCCTCTGGAGGGAGACACAGCCCAAAAAGTAGCTTGTGCCTGATACAAGAAAAATAGAATTAGTGTGTTCTCAAAAACCTGAGGGTATCTACTTTAAAACATGCATCAAAGTATATGTAATAGTTTAGTCAGGCAAGATGTGGCTGGGTCTGAATTCTGCAGAATTCCTTTAACTCTTCATTTAGCTTGCACTTCATAAAACAGTTTTGCTGCATTGAATTAGTTAAATGCTGCATTTAAAATAATAATAATAATAATAGAACTACTTTTTTTCAGAGTTCAACATTGATGATAACCAGTATGATCAATTAGAGTTACTGAAAATCATAAATTCTTCTTCTTTTTGAGATTGCTAAGGTATTCTTTTAAGGTCATGTGAATATTAAATCACTCAGGGTTAATAATCAGCATTTTTTATATTAATACACCGCCCCTAAGCTACAAGAGCTTTAAACGCTCTATTACAAAAGTTCATGTTATATGAAGACATGCAGATTAAAAAATACCAACCCTACAGCTGATTTAATGGATCAAGCAGAATCTCACTACGAGAGGAGAATTATAATAAACTATAGCTAGGAAAAAATCCAGGAGGAAAATGTCTAAAGTGTGATTTTACAGTATGAAGTTTTGCTGCCAAATGCAAGGTCTAACTCTGCTTTCATTAAACTCAACAAAAGTTCTTTCCTACATATCTATAGATACAGGATAGTGGTTCTACTACATTACATGCATACAAGCATCCTTATCCCCCTCTCCTAAGCAAAAAAAATATTTACAGTATTTACCATTATACAACTGGTGCAATAGGCCCACACCTCTAAGCTGGTCTTTACTTGTTGTTGTTGTTGTTGTGTTTTGGGTTTGTTTTAGCTGGAAGGAGCATTTTGGTAAAATAGAGTCTGGAACAAGAGAGATACAATTAGAGAATATATTGGTACCCTCTATGAGCACTGTTTTTTTCTGCAGTGTGTCAGTAGCCATTCCTAATTATTTTACTCAGCAAATATTCAATCTGCTATTTTCTCTTAGAAGCTCCATATTACAAACTATACTGTTAAATGAATAATTCCTCTAGCCTGTTATTCTACAGTCCAAAGAAGCCAAATGTAGTCCATACACCCGCCCATCCTGTGAACTCATGGTAACATGCTGAAAGATTCTGTCTCCAGCAGAGTTACGGGCTAACAGAACTCCTGCCTCCCACCGTTCTTTACTACTCCAAATCTCAGCAAAATACACATTTTCTGCCACTTTCTGAGTCTGACACTAGGCACTTAAAGTGCTTTCTAAATTTTGGGAGTTTTTTGTTGGGTTCTTTTTACAAGGAAGAGGCTAAGGTTTTCTTCCTTTCTTTTGAAGTTGGGAAGTTCCCAGTCTCATATACAAGATAAGCACCAGTCAATAGATATATTGGCATAACTGAGGCTATACTGTAGCTAATAAAAACGCTGCACCACCCTGCCCCGACACAACTTACTGAAGATCTTCCTTTATTTGCACATGATATATGTGCAACACATTTCCTGAGGCATATGCAAGCTTAGAGATTGATTGATTTTCTATTTTCATCATCGTAATTGTCTTTTAGCTTTAGACCAGGTATGCGTGGTTGGATATCAACAAGAGCACGGCTATTCCTACATGGCATGGGTGCTCTGATCTATCAGGCTAAAAGGGATGATAG
>NW_009929746.1:0-7118 GCF_000696875.1 Nestor notabilis | reverse complement strand
GGGGGAGGCAGTAACTCGCCTCCGCTCAGTCCTTAGGACCTCCTTGCTCCACATCAGTGGAAACCTGCAGCCGCCTGCTTTAGGACGGAAATGTCTCCCCCTGGCCTACAAGAAGGGGATCCTAATCCCCGCCTGGCCCGGTGAGCGTTGGTGCCTTCCCCCACATCCTCTCTTTATCCCCTTTCTCTGTGGCAGCCTGTGAGCAGCACGTAATACAGGAGTATCTTCTCAACCATTACGCCATTAATTTAACCATTGCCACTCTCACTCGGACCTGAGCACTACTTTTGAATTCAGCTCATCCCTTACATCTTCACCATTAAGTCACCTGGGTAAGTTCCTCTCAAGCATAAGTGACAAATAACATTGAATTCCGATTGGGCATACACAAGGGATAGCAGGATACGTGTCTTCAACACGTAGCGTGGTGCAGACTGCAGTTGTTATGTTACGTTCAGTCTGCAGTCCTACCTATTAATTAGCCTCGGTAACAAGTTCAGGAATTCCTGTCTGGTACCTTTTGACAGGAAGGAGTTTGTTAGTGGGTACAGCAGACCTGCCCCTCCCATTCCTCTAAATCCTTAATTTCTGCAGGAACAAACACTCCCCTTCTGGAGTTCAGACTTTGCAGAGGGATGTGACTAGTTTTCCATAAGCCAGCTAATGAAGCCACTGTTCACTGTGCATACTGCTAGAGCCCCGGATGAAAAATCACTTAGTTTAGTAAGTTTTACCATTTCCAGCTGTCAAACTCCATGTTTTTGCTGGAGTTTTCCACCTGCGTAGCACAGCTAACGGGACTGAAGAGGGTCTGCCCCTTGGAAGCCATAAGCTGTGGTGAACTATGGGGATTGATTGACGTGCTAGTGTGACTTGACTTCCAATGCCTCAAATCAGAAGACAGTAATCCCTCACTGAGAGTTTGTGCTTCACTGTGAAGTGAAACTGCTGAAGTGATTGGCATGATACCAGGAAGGACTCGGATTGCCATTCATACCTTTTCTCTTTTCAACCCAAGGCTCTGGATAGCTACAGTTTCCTTTCCCTGGAACCCCCTCTCTGTTTTTCAGAGTGGCTTACTGAATAATTTAAAAAAATAACATACAGGCATGTCAGCAGTAATAGCTCAGTCTGGCATCATGCTCCTTTCCATAGTTAGCAGACTATGGAAGTCTTACCCAGAAGGTAAGGCCTGTGTGCACAGCCTTGTCGCAGTTTCTTGGACACTAATATCAAGTTACAGTGCAGCACTGCAAACCCCGAGTGCCGCTAAAGAATATTATTGTGAACAAAATCAAGCCCTCATGAGAAATGCCCCATTGAGTCAGACTAATGGTCCATCTAATTCATGGCAATTCAGCTGCTGCTTAGGGAGAACAAGCAAGTTAGCTGCTTGAAGAAGTCTGTTCACCTTGGTTTTCCCCAGCATCATGGCTGCCTGCTGTATCAATTTTAGGGGATTCTACTTAATTTAGCATTTTTTAGACTGGAATAATGTACATGTTTATTATAGAATCATAGAATCATTTAGATTGGACCTTAAAGTTCATCTAGTTCCAACCCACTACCATGCGCAGGGACACCTTCCACTACAGCCCATTGCTCAAAGCCCCATCCAACCTCGAAAATTTCCAGGGATGGGGCATCCACAACTTCTGTGAGGAACCTGTTCCCATGTCTCACTAACCTTACAGTAAAGAATATTTTCCCGATATCTAATCTAAATTGACCCTGTTTCAGTTTAAGCCATTCCCCTTTGTCCTGTCACTACATGCCCTTGTAAAAAGTCCCTCTCCAGCTTCCCTGCAGGCCTTTTTAGGTACTGGAAGGCTGCTATAAGGTCTTCTGGAGCCTTTTCTTCCCCAGGTTGAACAAGCCAAACTCTCTCAGCTTATCTTCATGAGAGAGGTGCTCCAGCCCTCTGAGCATCTTCATGTCCATCCTCTGGACTTGCTCAAGCAGGTGCACATCCCTATTGTGTTGCAGGCCCCAGAGCTGACCGCAGTACTGCAGGTGGGGCCTTGTGTGAGCAGAGCAGAAGGGGAGAATCACCTCCCTCAACCTGGAAGTCACGCTTCTTTTGATACAGCCCAGGATATGGTTGGTTTTCAAGGCCTCAGGTACACACTGTGAGATCATGCTAGGCTTCTTGTCAACCAATGCCCCCAAGTCTCTCCTCAGGCCTGCTCTCAATCCTCTTTCCACCAAGCCTGTATTTGTGTTTGGGATTGCCCCAACCCAGGTGCAGGACCTTGCCCTTGGCCTTGTTGAACTTCATGAGGTTTGCATGGACCCACCCCTCAAGCCTGTCAAGGTCTCAAATATTTGAGACAAACAAATCATCCTTTATAGCCCAGACTTTGTGCTCAGAGGCACAAGATCTACATTGAATGTCCTGGATGATTCTGTCCTGTTAGTACCAGAAGCATCCCTTGATTCTCCGCAGCAGAGCAAGCTACTTATTACTGCAACAGTAGCTTGCTAAGCTAATATAAAGGGTCTTGGACATTGAGATGTTTTTAATTCATCTCCTTTTTGGTCTATCATAGAACTACATCTTTTAGAAGAGAGATTTGTTAGAACCTATGTGGAGGAAGCTGGCGGGGGGCGGGAGGGAATACTCTTCAGTATGATTTTTAGGTCGATTGCACTTCTATTCTAAAATTCTAGGCAAGTACTAATGGTTGCTCTTCACAGTGTATCTTTCAAGTAGATATTCTGCAAAGAAATAACTGATGTATGAATACTTGCTAATGAGGGGAGGGATGTGACACACTTGAATCTAGAAACTCAAAAGGTGCTAAGTACCTGTGATTGCCACTGAAAGCCACCAGGTAGTAACTCAGATGAAAATAAGAACAACACAATCTTGTTGCTAGGTCAAAATACAATAAATTTCAGTTGTGATCTTAATTTTTTGTTTGTTTCTTTGTGATTTGTTTTAAATAGAGGCTTTTGGTTTATTTGAAAATGGTAAAAAAACCCTGAAGCTACTCTTCTGCCTCCCAAAAGCAGAGTGTGAGTAAATCTGATCTACACCTGGGGAAATCAGTACCAATCAGTATCAGCATGCCCTCATTTTTCTTTGAAAGCATTTGTGATCATACAGCAAAGCATTGAGTACCCAGTATGAAGTGTTGCTGACAGTTGTTTATAATTTCTTACTTCTTGAAACAACATAAAAGCATGTTAAGCATGATCATGTCGACTATTTTCACTCTGACCCCACAGGGGCTGTTAATAAAGGAAAACAAAAATTGGTTTTAACTATATTTCAGGAGTACAAATCTTGACACAGATGACAGAACAAGGTTTGCTGTCAGCATGCCTTCTAGATTTGTCATCATAGCTCTTGTCCACATTATCTGTTACAACCACATTGCTATTGTAGTTGGGCTGGCATAGTCTCCCACTGTGGGCAAGAAGACAACATACAATTTTCACCCTGTCTATTACACTTTCTCCTTAAAAACAAACTAAGCCATTGAACACTTTTCGTAAGGCTTTGGCAATGGGGCATTGTTATTAGACAAGGAAATTAACTTTCTGACCCAATCTCTGAAATGGCAGTTTTCCAGAAGTATGAGATATATATATATGTATATATGTAACTTTAAACTGCAACAGCATGTGTTTAAAGGATAAAACAGGAGCATACACAGAACCAAGCCAGTCTAGAAAACGTTAACAGGGAAGAAAAGCTACTTGAAGTTACATTCGCACACTGTGAGTTTAGAACTTCACCTCTATGTTTAACTTGCTCTTGCTGCTTCCACTCACTGTACCAAAGAGAGAATATAACCTTAAATAAAATTTGAGATTTTTAATTTTTAAGTGTCCATACGAAGAAAAAAAAGAAACAATAACTGGCCGGAGCTGCAATGCAGAACTTCGGGCAGAGGCAGAAGTTAACAACATACACATCATACTGAAGATTTTCTGGATACAAGCAACTCTCAAGAGTCAAAGAGATGCTGACACATAATGGAACTTTTATTAGTTTTAAGGACTGTTCACATATTGTATAAACATTTTTTAATTAAAAGGTATAATGTATAGGGTGACATTTTCCTTCTAATAGCCTGCTTGCAATGTACTAGTAGCTGAAAACAAAAGCCAGTCAAAATATCCTTCATTTTCAGCACCAAATTTCCCCCAAAAAAATTTTAAGCAAGGCAGAAATGGAATGAAACATCTCCCATCACCCTTATTTCAATAGATCTCTATTTTTCTAGGTAGGTTTACTATCACATTTACAATTTGAAGCACAGCAACACGCTTTACTAAAGCACACTAACACCAGTTTTAAGGGTCTGTCATATGCGCAACTCAAGTGCCTTCCTCACAGCCCACAGAGGACCAAACCTTGTCACCCTCAAGCAGTGTGGTTTGTCTCTAGTGACCTTCTGAGGGTAGACAGTCACGCTTCAGCAAATTCTCATCTTGAAGTGCTAGAGCAGGCAAGGCCTTCAGAGTAGCTTGCTACACATGAAATTTTGTTTCTTGATTAGACTGGTAGAGTCTCAGGATTGCTCTGCTCTTACTAAGTGCTTACTTAAGCAAAGTAGGAAGCACAAAGTATTTTTCTCTAATATAGACTAAGACTGTTTGCTGGTAGGATGCGTATAGTTGTTTGAAAACAACTTAAACATACACCTTTTTCATTAGGGCATGTCTAAACAGGACAGTAAAACTATGTACTTAATTGTACAGTCAAAGCCACACAACTACCAACATTAAAAAGCCATCTTCTCTCCTCCAAACAAAATACAGAAGTCACATCTTCACAGAAGACTACATTAGCAGGTGACCAGCTACTATAGTTGTTTTGTTACTGTAACTCTTGTCCCCAGGTACGTCCAACATACCTCTCAGGCTTTCAAAAGCCAAGGAACACCACCACATAACCCAGAGGCCTGTACACCTATCATAAAACTTTATTCTAAAGCTGCCACTAATTGCTAGGCCCTATTCTCTCAACACTATGACTTCTCCTCTAGCAGGATCATACTTCCCTCTCTCTTTTAGACTCAAAGTCCATGTCAGATACTGCAACATTTCATTTTCTAGGCACCACTTGTGCCTCCTCTGCTTAGAGGATTGACTTTCCTTCACCTTGCTCAGCCCATCCCTCAAAAAATCACTTCACACAGCTGCACTGTGGTCTTTATAACAGCTCTTCCCAGTAAACGATCAGCTACAGGAGGCAACAAGCTCTTTTCTAGGCTGTTGCCATGTGCTGCATGTATTTACACCTTAGCAGAAGTTTCTGCTGACATAGATTTGTCGATCGGAGGTTGTGTTTTTCATGTGTCTGGTTGGCAAAGCTTAATTCAGACACTGACCCCGTGGTTCCCATGACCCCCACACATTCAGTGATAATAAGGATTTCAGGCATTCGTACTTCCTTCCCATACCGCTGGGTGCTCATCCTGTCCCTGTGCCACCACGCTCTGCTTTTGCAGTTGTGCCAGTTCCTTGCTGTGATTTTTTTTTAATTCCCCTGCACTGGCTAATTTTTAACCCGAATCAGTTTCCTGATCTGGTTCATAGGGCAGCCCCACAAAAGATGTGTTAGTGAGACTGAAAGAGCTGACAGGAGTAGAAATAAGTGACCAGAAGAGGAAATGCTTCAAAACAACATTGTTGCCAAATGCTTTGTCATGTAGAAGAGTCTCCAGGCTTCCTTTTATTGAAGAAGAATTGGCCATTACTAAAATGCACACCCTGCTTGCTGTAAGCAAGCTCTAATGTTTGTAGTAGGAAGATTATTGGTCTTAGGGCAGAGACCACCTCTATTTTGCACATGTGTGTACATGTTTGACCTAATGCTTAGTTCTCTACAGATGGAATTAATCATAATTTGAATACAGAGTACTGATTCTTAAATAGCTAAAAAAAGCCCCTAAAATTCTGAAGGTTAGAGCTTCTCTGCAAGGGCATGAACTCATGGAATAGCTTCAAGTTACACATTCTGTCAGTACTACCTTGCTTAAATGCTTTTTAAGTAGCAGCATTAACCACTTGGACTGCGACTGTTATGAATCACGACTACTCAACTGTGATGAAGTTCTGACAACAGCCAAAATACTACTGGCTCTGATCCATGATGCAAAGCAACAGAGAAGTTAGGTAACAAAAAATCTACGCTTAAAATACCAATTAGTCTTCCTACACACAATGTCATAGAATCATAGATTCATAGAATGATTTGGGTTGGAAGTGACCTTAAAGATCATCTAGTTCCAACCCCCCTGCCATGGGCAGGGACACCTTCCACTAGACCAGGTTGCTGATTCCTGCTAACCTAATGTGCTAAACCCTCTTGTCAGTTCTCTGCACTTTACACTTGGAAACATTTGCACTGATTTGCCATTTTAGACCCAAAATGTGGGGGATGTTGTATTGTGTTTTGGGGGTTTTGTTTTGTGGTGTTTTTTAACTACAGGTGTTTACCATTTGAAAACTGTGCTGAAAGAAAATACGTTGTGGGAGACTACAATTTCTTGAAGTGCACGTGCTGCCTGATTTGGCCCTGGGTACTGGAATACTGACAATCTATCTCCTGCGTAAGGCAAGAAGCCAGGAGGTCACCTTTGCACAGGAGTTGCAAAGTAAACACCAATTATTTTGAGACTGAATAAACCCACCAGCTCAGCTGTACTGGGCCATCATGAGTTGCTGCACATTGCTGTTGGGTCTCCATGCTCAGTGGAACTTCAAGTTATGGTGAAAAATGTATTGCTGGAGCCACCTACACTGACACTGCATGTCCTACATAATGTCCTACATTACAGATCTAAAGCAAAGCTCTACTTAGCATGCTGCTAAATGTTTTTACTGATTACTGCTATACATTCCAGCCAGCAGCTATGATGTGCAAAGGTTCACAGCAAAACTGAATTAGCTTCGGCAAAGTTATTCCTGATACATACAGGCATTGGAAAGTTAAATAGTCATAGAGAAAAATTTGCACAGAATGATCCATAGTGTGGCTTCACAAGTCTTACATACCTCAGTGTCGTGGTTTAAGCCCAGCCAGTAACTTGGAACCACGCAGCCGCTCTCTCGCTCCCCGCCTTCTTCCTCCCCCCAGCTCCTGGAGGGATGGGGAGGAG
>NW_009929745.1:7333-13586 GCF_000696875.1 Nestor notabilis | reverse complement strand
AACTAATCTATGAATCTATGAATTACCTGGTTTTGTCTTTTGGTAAAATTAAATAAGAACATGGTATGTCAAATTCAAGTGGAAAATATACTAGGGAGAAATATCACCAGCTGCAGCTTCCCAGTTCTCTGCTTTTTGGAATTCAACATGCCAGAATAACTGGAGTTTAGCTGAAACATATGAACTTCAGGGGTACCTAATTTTACCAAGGACTGATAGTAGTAATTTTTGCTACCTGATTGAATTACAGAAGTTTTTTTAAACTCTGAAAAACAAAAATGCCAAAAAGAAAGCAAGTTTGAATTCCGCTTTTTGTGCCAGCAGCATTATATAATGAGATAAACATTGGTAATTGTGTTTAGTTCAATAACACTTTTAATTATAGTTGAGATCTCCTTTAAAGTGTATGGATTTTACTGACACAAAGTAAACAGCTGAAAGCCAAATGAAGGCAGTCTCATAGATTTCTACTGTCTAATTAAAGTACAGAAACATTGCTTAACCAATTCAGGCATTTAGAGGGGAAAGGGTAAAAAAGCTGTATGCACATTCGATATACATTTAAATTATTGCAAGATCTTAAGTAATAAAGTTTATTCTACATCAAAACAAAGCATCTGTAGTCTGGGAATTTAACCTCCCTTTCTTCTTAAGCAGGGCAAACAAGTCATTAGCAGTCTACTTTATTTGTGTGTATAAAGACAGACAAGCAAGGAAGTTCCGTCGTATCCCCTGCAGCTCTGGTTCAGCAACATACTAAGGCACATTCCTAAACTTTAATCCTGTCAGCAGTCCTACTAAACTGTAAAAAATCTACCTACATGCATTTTTTGTTGAATTAAGATTTAATTTCAGATAACCAAATTGCTGAAGGAAGGCAGAATTCTCATCTTCTTATTCTAAGTGTGAAATTTCATATGGCTTCTTTGTTATGGTGAAGAGATTCTGCAGTAATCCTCATGCAGAATTATCATATCTGGCGCCATACTCAATTGGTGTACCAAACTGGGCTTCAAAATGACAAATTGCTTATAAAAACATTATGAGCCTTTTATACAAAGGGGAAAAGTAATATCCAAGGTATTCATTAGCATCATGAATATTCACAAAAACATATTTTAAATTCAGACTAACAAGTAGTTCTTGTTTTTAGCAGGTGAAAAGACATTTAGTCCATGATATCATATGATTTGTCTCACCACTTACCCTCATGTGCCATTAACAAAGAATATTAAATATTCAAAGAAAATTACACATGATCAATTGCCTCTGGCTCTTCCTAAACCAGTAAATCAAACAGCGTTCAATTCCTGGCCTTTAGAAAGACAATTGTCTATAAATTTGAATGGTTAGAACAATTTCTATCTCTTGTTTGAGGCAATGGAATGCTCCAAAACAACTCCCAACCACATTCCAAAGAATATTTGCATTTAGCAGTTTAGCTAATGCTGCACACATTTGCATGCCTCATCTGGCCCAGTCCCCCAGCAGTCTTATGCCAATATTATCCCTTCATCACTTCTCAGTCTATAGCTTCCACTATCTGATGCCATAGTAAGAAAAATGGCATTACTGGGGAGCAGAGAGGCCTCTTGATTTGACAGTAGAGTGAGAAACAGCACATTTGCAGCAAGAAGCTACCAAGAGGTCCTCATAACCTGAAAGAGACTTGGCCGGAAGCTAGCGAGATTTTGGGGATCATAAATTCAGCCTAACTAAAAAAACAGAACATGTAGAGTTTAGAAAATGGGAAAACTTATAAAAAGGCCAAGACTTATAAAAAGACTTTCCTCTGATGTTCTAAACAGACACACAAGTCAGTTTTCACCATCTCCCAATCTTCAAGGCTGTAGCTGAGCCATTAACTGTGTGTTTTGGTCATTGTCTGCTCCCTAAGCCTTTTATATTATCAGTTCAATGGTCTGTTATGGATGCCTTCAGGGCAGTTGCTTTCAGTTATGTCTTTTTGAAAGGATTTTGTGTAGCAAATTGCTCTATCATGTCTTTGTCCTTTCCAGATGCCTTTGGTGGATGTAGCTTGAGTCTGCCTGCTTGAATCAATATTTGTCCTAGCTCTGTCTAAATTTTATCGCTGTTTTCTTTTCAGTGGAGCTTCAATGTGGTTGAATGGAAATCCTTGCTATTGGTAACAATGTCCACAATGCTGCTGGAGCTAAAGATGCCATCTTTTTTGCCTCTTACTACTTTACACGTAATTGCACACAGACTGATGTTCTATTTCACAGATATAGTCAAGGATAGGCAAGAATGATCACAGGATGAAACCATATTGCAGCTTCTGTTGCACTAAAACATAAAGACTATGGAAGAATGAATTCCACATTTTCATTATTGGTGAATGTATTTGACATTGGTTACAATGTCAGATACAGACAGTAATTTTTAAGAACAATCTTAGGACTGTTAAAAGAGGAGTTATAAAGAGAAACTGATTCCGCACTGGATTCACAGGGAAGCTCTTAATCAGCAGTGCCACACTCAGAAATGTAAAAACACCTTGGGGGTGAAAAATGAAGGAGCAGTGAGAATAGAATAAACCTCAGGGAAACTAAAATTGTGTTAGAAGGAACTGGGAATCCCATTGAAACTCTGTAGGAATGCGCTAGTGTCAGGACCCTTTTTCATTCTTTCACACTTGGCAGTGAGCTCAATGACATATGAACTTATTTAGTAATCACCTGTGACTCTGTCAAGAAGCACACTGACATCTTTGGCAAAAAAAGTAATGCATTGTGCCTCTTCCCCCAAGAAATTTCCAGACTGAGGTGTCCAGCTGTTCCTTCTTTGGAGATTAATTCCTCAGTTCAGGTTTCCCTCTCTTCCTTTCCCCTTACTGCACTCACCTGACATATTAGACTGCAACTCTAAGCAGACATCGGGAAACAGACATGTCTTTAGCCATCCAGTTGTGGATGAGGATACATTCATAACACAAAAAAATTGAAATTTAGGACTGTAGATTGCCGCACTTGAGGCTTAAGGTAAAACCAGCACAGGCTGCACAATGGTATGGGAGGCAGTATGGTCCATAAGATAAATTATCTGTTGAGACTAATAGCAAAAGGTGGAGGGAGATGGTTTTAATTACTCCTCTTGAAAGGAGACACCTGTGGTTTGAGCACAGCATGTCCCCATTACAGAGAGAGCACAGTGAGAACAGGGCACCCACTCCACTGCCATCTGAAACCAGATTGTTTCTCTCCTGAGAAGACCAAGACCTGAAACAGTATGGAGCAGCTGGGGACAGCAGAGGGATTTGAATCAAGCTACTTCCAGATGAAGCTGCTAGGTTAGATATCGAGCACTAACAAAGCAAGCAAACAACAATAAATCATGAACACTGGCATAGTCCGTCAGAGCTGAACTGTGCACTCAGCCACTCTTCAAGCTCCAAGTATCAATGTGTCTTTCCAAGGTTGTGCAATTGCTTAACCTTTGATGCCAATCAGTCTTTGTTCTATAGGTACATTGATGCTGTAGGCAGCAGCTGAGCAGAGGGAGGAGGTGAGAGCATGGCCATGATACAACTTTATTAGCATTAAAGCAAAAAGGAGCGAGAACCAGCATTTGGGATTTATGAATGTTAGCTTCACCCTATCCAGGGAGTTGATTAATGTCCTAATTATCTCAACACAGCAGGATTCTTCTAGGATTCTCCCTCCTGCAGCTGAATAGCTTTCACAGTATTTCAAGTTTTCCTGTTTATTGCTAGAATTTGGGTTTTTTTCCTTCTGTCAAGGAGGAGGGCAAAAAACTAAAATGCTTGATGAATACAGAAGCTCCCTGAAAGAGTCTTTGCATATGTTCCATAATTCTTCTAATTGTTTTGCTACTGAGATCTGAGACGGATAACAGAGCTTTTTGTGAAACACCTGTACTATGTTTTGCCTCCTTTAAAAAACAGGTGAGTTTTCTTTCCAAGACATTTCACCATTTTCTTAGTAGTCCTCAGAATTAAGCTTGAAGATCTGGACACTCTTTTTCACATCAGTAGTGGAATCATACACCAAAATATTTAGCAAATATAAGAAGCAGCCTGTCTGGGCTTTCCTTCGCACTGGAATGTGTGGTACTTAATCCTTGTAACGTCTAGCTTCAACATTCACATTATTGTTTTGACATTACAAAGATTTTTCCTAAAGTTTTCATTGCACTTTCCTGGATAGGGCACAGGAAAAACCAATTCTTTAAAAAAATATCATGGACTATACCAATTTGGATTACAGGAGTAATGAAAACATTCAACTGCACTTTTTAAGGAGGACATATTATTATGATAATTTTTGTTCATTTTAAGAAACTTTGCTATGGGCATATCTTCAGGGTTTTTTTTCAGTTAGAATCAAATAAAGTGAGAGTCCAGATATCAAATTTTCCTCTGCTGTAGATGTGCAGTCCTGAGGAGAACTGAATGTGACCGCAAGCCTTCCACATGTCAGACTAGTTGCTCTGAACTACTTATGTTTCCTGAAAACAGCTAATGCAAACATGAAGTTCTTGAAATATTTATTTAGTTTTTTTCAATTGGTAATGCTTTTCACCAAGTTGTGGGGGTTTTTTTTGGTTTTGGGTTTGTGTTTTGGGGTTTTTTTGGTTTGTTTTTTTTTTTAATTTGAAATATAATGTCAACGCAACCCCTCTAATTAAAAAAAAAATATTTTCTTTTCTTTGTTTTTTTTTTTTTTCCCTATAGAGAGGTTCAGAATTATAGTTCATCTTGAGGTATTTGGCCCAGGGTTTTTTTCTGAAATCTGGTTTTACTGAGTACCATAATAACATATAGAATTATTAATCCCTTTAGCATTACTAACCACTGATCTCTGCTGATCATTGATACTTATTTTGATTTTTAAAAGTGCTTGACTGACAAATATTTTCTCCATCCTTGGCTTTACCCTTCTGATAGCAGAATGGTTGGAGGAACACAGAAAATCATGAAGGAAACTTAAGAAGCTGGTCAGGGGATTATTGCAACAGTTACTGATGGCAGAACCAGTCTAGATCTTAGGTCTGAAGTTAATAGTACTGGGTGCCTGAATGGGCAGAGGCATCTGGTCACTGTAGTTTATCTTTCAGCTACTTCTCTTTCCTGAGCAGTGCCCTGTGAGGCATGGAGGGTAGTCTATTGGCAGCATACTGAACCAAAGGCACTTGCGTAGGTGTGAGGTGTGCCTTGAAAACTGGGTAGAAGAAAGTGAAAGGATAGAGGAAAGTCAGTGTCTGAATAGGAGGCAAAAACCCCAAGCCACAGTGTGGTATGAGGAATAATGGGATAAAGGAAGGTGGCTGTTGAAGGCTGTGAAGGGAGTAAGCAGACGCAAAGTGGGAGCAACAGTGACTATGAAGAAAAGAGCTCTTGGCATTTTTGTGGGGGGAAGAGAAGAATTAGAAGGCAAAGAGAATTCCTGAATTTAATAGAACAACTTTTAAAATTTATTTTTTCTATAATTCATAAGTTCTCATCTGACATATTTAATTTAAACACCCCTGCTTTATCTTAGTAAAGGAAGTGTGGACTCACGCTCTATGCATGCTGGACTCCCATCCAGTTACCACAGCCGCTGACTGTTTGACAAATTGGTCATGTGATTGCTGTAGATTTCATTCTTCACTATTCCAGTGTGGCTACTAAAGCTCATCCTTGCAGAGGCTGTAAGGAAGGAGAGGCTTCAGTTATCTTGCGTGTGTTAGGTACACTTGCATTCAAGTCTTTCATATAATCTCTTCCAACTCCGCCTTATGAGGGGAAAAGGCACTGTTAAACCATTCTTGGGTTGTAAGCACTGCTGCAAGAGATAAACAGCATCTCCCATGTGCTGACCTGAACTCCAAAAATTATGTTGTATTTCCTGAAAAAAGGGCATCTATCTGCCCTACATTAGAGATCTCTGCATGCTACAGTTTCAAGACTGCCCAGACTGTTCCTTGCTGGTCTATGAGGACACCAGACTAGCAGCTCTGAGAGGTACAAGGGTAGTGGCAGTCATGGAATAGGTACTAGCTGGGGGATCAGGAGTGTTCTCTGCCCTTTTTCTGCTGTGCCTCAATGACAAAGAAGAGCATCAGGTCCCAGAGGAGGGCCTGTAGGTGAACCTCCTGATCTGAAAGCTTTTCACCTACCACTGGCCATTGTGCCACAGATGCAGTGCAGTCTCCAGCAGTTACTGCTTACCTTACAGACTCAGTGTCAGCCAGCTGCAAGACAAGCAGCAGCAGCAGCTGATTTTGCTCA
>NW_009929745.1:0-7302 GCF_000696875.1 Nestor notabilis | reverse complement strand
GTTCAGCAGCACAAGGGTATGTTATGTTGTACATTCTCACTCAGGCAGTGGAACCTGCTTTCTGCCTGTAGCTCCATATATTCTACATACAGCAGACAGGGGTGTAAGAATACAGCATTACAATAGCCTAGTATATGACCAACACCAAGTGTGTTGGTATAGAACTGCAGGGCACTGTATCTGCCTCAGGCAGAGAGAAGGTGGTCTCAAGATAATGTCCAGGTTGTTTCATATTCCTATTTCCTCCTATTGCTCTCTTGAGCAATTCCTATACTACCTAGTACCTTTTCATAGTTTTCTAATTTCCCTCTATTGGTCTTGGATAAAATGCTTGCAGGAGCCCCACAGCTGTGAAGTAATCACAATAATGTCATGACACCCTTCCCAACCTTTCTTTAGAAAGGTCATGGGTCAGAGAAGAACTTGCCCCTGATCATTGTGCTCTAGTGTGCCCTAGTGTGCCAATGCTGACCTACTGTCATGCAAGTAAGCCAGGTCTCCAGCCCCACGTGGAGCCCAGCATATGTCAGCACTAAGGGTATGGCTGGACTTTGTCTCCCTGCACCTCAGGGTGTGACATGCATTCATGTAGAAATGTGAAGACATCTGATGTGTCCTGATATATCTAACTGGTGCTAGTGAGAAAGGTAGGCAAAAAGGAGGTTGCAGTCTTTCAAGAGAAATCTAACAGCCAGAGTGTTTCCCAAACCTCTTGACACTTCAACCCACTCTCAATACAATATGTCAATCATCTACAGTTTGTTCAACTCTTTCAATATAATCACTCAAGTTCATAATAGGTCAGTTCTTCTAATGCAAGGCAGTGAAATACACTATTATATGCTATCTATCTTGATGGAAATGAGACGGTGCCAGCAGCTAAAGGTAGCTAGCAATGGATAGAATAAATATCTCTGCAGTCAGTATTTAGTATTTTTCTCATTCTCCAATCCCAGAAAAAAAGATCTGCTGCAGACTTAGGAAACTGAACTGCCGCTGACTGTTGCTGTCTAACAGTTGGCAATCCCTTTTGAGTTCTTTTACAGCCCACAGTTTGAGAAACACTGGTCTATAGGACCTAACTAGAGACTGTCATAGAGCAGTTAATGACAGGGGAAGAGGGAACATTTAAGTGCACTTTATTTAACTCAGCTGAAGGCTCAACTGCAATGAATAATCACATAATACCTAGATTGAATAGCAGCATTTATTGCAAATGGTAGTCAAAATGGGATTTCCAAAGACTTTTTTCTAAAGAGGTTTGAGAGTTTTGAGTAATACAGAGAGAAACTGACTATTAAACAATCTTGGAGTCTTCCATTTTCTTTGCATAAGACATGGAAACTAAATTGGTACCTTCTCAGCTCATATGTTAGTGACTAATGCTACACCTTTCAGATCACAGTCAAAAGGAATGCAAACAATGAAATAAAAACAAAAATTATTCTATGTATCTTTCCCTCCCCAGAACACTGAAAATGAATTTGTGCATGATGCAGAAGCATCATGACTATCTGAATAACAGATTGTGATTAATTCTTTATTTATGATGAAGATCTACTTCCTCAGAACTGCTAGGTAATTTTCGCATTGCTAATAGTTCCTTCAATTTTCAAAGCTCTGCCAACCTTGAAATATCTAGTTAATCTTATTTCCGTAACTACATCCTTTTCTTGAGAAAATCGGCTTAGTGATACAAGCTCTATCAGTTACTAAAGTACAACATGCAGTACATGATGAGAATGTGAGAAACTTACCCACCATAGCTTTCTCTAAGGCATTAATGAACCTCTAAAATAGGACTGTCAAGAAGTTGTCTGAAAAGCTCATTGGTTTAATATGTACTTTTATTTACATAAAGACCACCTCATACTGGGGACATGGGTGTGCCTTGTAACTAAGATGTCAAACTGCCTAATTACAAACATTCTAACTAATTTTAGGATTAATTTACTTTACATTAAATAGGTCACAACTTCTTAAATTTTAAGATAAGTGCTTTTTAAACATTTTACTTGAGCAACCATTGTAAGTTAGTAAATTCCAAGGCCAGGCTCCAGTTAGATGCTAATTGTACATTTTTTTCTACCCTGTTAGTTAGAACTTTGCTCTAAAACCCACTGATGTTGCAGATTTAGAAACTTTTCTAATTACAAAACTGAAGTTAGTCATGAGTAATTTATACCTACTTTTGCTAGTAGGCTAAACCCTTTATTCACATATTTGTACTGAAAAGCAAAAATATCTCTGGCATTTTCTGATTTGTGGTTACATAGAATAAGCTCTATTAATTTCTCATCATAAGTTAGAGGCTGCACTTCTCCATTCATTCCAGCTTTCTTGAGTAGATCTGTTTCAGTTTGACTTTGTCACTCCTGAATTTGGGGTGAATATATTATAATCAGTGCATCATCATCTGTTTCTTACAAGTGCACCTAAGTACATTTCTTTTCTGTAAAGTCGTCATTTGCCTTTTTTTTCTCACATCTTGAAGACATCTCTTAATCATCCATTAAATAAATAACACACAGAATTTTTTCCAAGTCTTTCTGAAATGAAAAATTTTTAGTTTACAGCCTCTGCCTATGTTTTTTCCTGTTTACTTAGACAAGAGTGACAAATATGGAAGTGTGACTGAAGGACAGTTGCAACCCTATCTATCACTGCACATCCAGCTTTGCTGTTCATTTACAATATCTTAAAAATTTGTATTGGTATCTATTAAAGTATTTACTGGTTTTGCAAAAGCTTTTAGCAATAACATTTAGGGAGGTAGGCACATAGAAACCAATTAGAATCTCGTGGGGCCTTGTTAATGGTTTTTGGTTTTTTGATATCAAACATGAGTATAACAGAAAAAGCATTTAAAAATTCGTCTTAAACATGAGAGAGATGTTTTTTGTTATTGAAGTAACAAATGCCATTAATTTTTAAAGTATTAATTTTCTAAACTGAAATCTGTGTTTAAAGGCATTTTCAGCACATATTGTGACAACAATGACATCACACCATGCCAACACAGGACTGTTAAACATACATGCAAGTATAAGCTTTCCAACAATAATGCATCATGATACCTGATGCTCCACTAACCTTTAAGTGATACACATGAAGTGTTAGCCAATGCACTAAAATAATCTCCATTACACATTATGGGAAAAGCGAGTATTAAATACTTCAGGTTATTTTGAAGATAAAAAGCCTTGCCTTTACATATATATCCAGCTCTGAACAGAACACCTCCACATGCAAGGGGAATCCATAGAGGGGAATGTATCTTTCAGGAGGTGGGAAAAAGACTTTTGAGAGCATGGATGCAGCCAAACTCCATCCTCCATGCTGTTCAGTAAGCTGAGGAAAGAGCAGCTCTGGAAACTGGAGCCCAAATACTTGTCAGGCACCTGGGGAAGAAATTCTTTCTTTGTAATGAAAAGGGTGAAGAAGAAAGACTTTCTGGGGTCGGGGGCAGTTGGACCATCCACAGAAGGAGAAACAACCCACCTCCCCTTTCTTCTTCAGTTTTCAATGCCTGGGGAGATGGGAATAGAACTAGAGACCATTCAAAAGAATGTGTGTGAGCTTGGTTTAGTTTTTTATATGTTTGTATACAATTTTGGCAATGGTACATCTATTTAGTGAATGTAGTGAAGATGTTATATGTTACACACATTCTGTGCAGAAGCAGTAAAAATTTTCTTCTGCATTGCTCCCTGTGCAGAACGCAAGGAGTTGCTGGTATTCGTGACAACATCTACATGGCTGACATTCATTTCTGGACCATACAAGTTTTATGGAGCCTCCATCCCTCCAAGACAGAATAAATGGCTGATTACTGCTTAACTGGCATCTTAGTGTAGTATTCTCCTGCAAAGCTGCAGACAGGACCATCAGAAGGATCCACACTAGGCCAAAATAGTGCTATCTGATCCATTTTACAACTGTAACAGGTGAAGAGAACCAACATGACAAAGTACAAATAGTACAGAGTACAGGTGCCACAGATGCTGAAACAATTTCAGCTTGCAGATACCTTCGCTTTTATCTAAATTGATAAAAGGCAGCCATTCAGTTAGGTGGTAGTCGCAGCTGACATCTATGTCTTTCTTCTTCATTTGGGGAAGCTAGCAGACAAGAACAGAGTCTTAAGCCATGGCAACAAGGGGGAAAATTTAATCTATGGGAAAAAAGGGATCTATCCTTGTCAACATGACATTGTCACTGTTATGAGTCTCTGTGCCTCTGCTGGGAGACAGTCTATATAGCACAGCAGACTGCACATCAACAAGCTCTCCTGGCTTCTGGATACCAAAGAGAAGAGCTCAAAGTGTCCTAGAAGTGGTAAAGTAATTCTAAACCCAAGCAAGCCCTCAGCTGTGACTGAGAAGCTGAACATCTCATAGCAGGTTCATGCCAAAGTACTCCTTTGTTTGAGGCTCCTATCTCTATCCGTGGAGAGATTAGGTGAAGCAGGAGGGTGTCAGCTCATCATTAAGCAGTGCTGGGTAAAACACACGAGAGCTAATAGCTGCGCCGGTGCTGCTAATTCATGATGGTAAGAGTCAAGTAGCACATGCTCATTTCAAAGAGTTGGCTTGAAATAGGAATAACAGGTTATAAATGAACGAATACACTGTGTGGCAATAGGTTAGCAAAAAAGGCTGGTTACTCTCATGACCATGGAGAAATGCAAAGTGCTTCCTAATGTGTAGCTGTAGCCCTAGCCATACTAAGAAGAAACCTAGGAATATTATTAAACCACTATAACGGACATATCTGACAAATGGATGAGTTTTCTAGCACAGCCTACATTTCTCTAAGAGGGAAATGCATCAGGGGCTTATGGCATCCTAGGTGCTGTGGCTGCTAGCAGAAGCTAATGGAGAGAGGACAAATTGCTGCTTAAGTGCTTGTTCTTAATGAGCCCGGCCTGGGTAGAAGGTTCAATTCCTCACAAGGTGAAAAGGCAGAATGAAATTTTCTTGATGTCATTGGACTTGGTAGCACATAATGTCATTCACTGACCCCAGTCGTATAGTGAGATGACCAAACGCACATTCCCCCTCCATGCATCCTTATGCAGACAATGCTTGGCTGACCCACACACATAACCTGAGGTGTCCTGGACTTATCTGTCCATCATGGGGTGGACATTATTTCTCAGGACTCCCCCAGGAACTCATAACTGTTAAGAGATCTAGTTCCTATGGGAGGATGAGGTTGCTAGTGTTTCTTACGTTGTCAGGTTTTCAGATAACATGGGTGTCATGAGATCAGCCAATAAAGCTACAAATGGAGTCAGTAAAGCTCCCTTGATGGTCCATGAGGCCTTACCTGACAACAGAGCAGGAGGGCTTTTAGTAAATGAATGCAAAACCTGCAAATGTCTCCAGATATCTAGGGGTGGGATGGAGGTTTCTGTGATTCAGTGCTCCCTAGGGATACTGTTTGGAAGAGGGAGAACTGACTGACAGCCTCAGAGGCCCCAACTACTAGCTTGCCAGCAGTAGGTCTCTGCACCCTAAAGCAATTAGATAATGATTGGCAGAAGTCAGCGTAGCTGCAAGAAACAAGACTGCAG
Source organism: Nestor notabilis (assembly GCF_000696875.1). Lineage (NCBI taxonomy): Eukaryota > Metazoa > Chordata > Aves > Psittaciformes > Psittacidae > Nestor > Nestor notabilis. The sequence continues at coordinate 1,724 of NW_009929745.1, read as the reverse complement.
AACATAATTATCACAGTCCTTATGACAGGCTCAGATTCCTGGAACACAAATAGCTGATGAGAGTGGGAGAGCACCAGCCTCTGGCAGAGAGCTCTGGATGTCAGTGCTCCACTTCAGAAATAATTGTGTTCACAGCTGTTTATAGCCTGCCCCCATGACAACATGGCCCTACAGGAACGTGCTGTCTTTGCAGTCCAGAATAGCATGTTTACCTGATGTTTTACATAACCTCAGCACAACTGGAGAAGGTGTGACTTTCCAGAGGTTGAAGTTCTGGTGAACAGAAATCTCTGTGAATATTTCAGTATTGCTTTAACTTGCATGCTATGGAAAGCAAATGCATGGTGTCTCCTACTATTAGGTCTCTATGTTAAATAGAATGTGAATCTCTATGTCAAATAACAAATGCATGGTGTCTCTAGTAGTTAACACTGAATTATCAGACTGCATTCTGTAAAGGAATTCAGAAACAAGGAGCTTGGAAAAAAATAAATGTTCCCAGTGAAGATCCTAATTTCTTTTTCTAGACATCTTTGTTTATGAATACTTACCTGGCAGGGGAGACAACATGATCAGGCAGGTGGTTTTCCAAGGGTGAGGCTCATCTATTGCACTCCGGGTATGCTGACCCCTGCGATTTCCCCAAATGCGGGAAAATCGACTGCATAATTTGTGGCACCCAACGTGGGGCTCAAAGGGTTGAGATAACAACAGATCTGACCAGAGTGTGTCTAATCATGTTTGTGATAATCACTTATTGTTTCGAATTAATAGTCACTTTTCACAATGCTGATTTATTGGCTCTCAGAGTTGTTTCAGCATGTTGTACCTTACTTACAGCCAGTATTTGCTGGTTTAGTGTTCATCAGCTGTGGGGCCTGGGCTAAAGTTATTGTTTCACTGTACTGCATGGTAATGACTTGGAATGCAATAGATTCATTGATCATGAAACTGATCTGGCTTGTGTTCCCAATGTGGTCACGATCCCTATACTTTGGGAGGTACATAATGAAATTTTTTAGCAATTACATATCTTAGGGGGTCAATCTGAAAAGGAGGCATTCCCTTACACCCCCTGCTCCCCCATCAGCCTATTTACAGCAGCTGTTGAGAGTTCTGAAGGTTTTAGATGGCCTTTGAATACCCTTGAGACCTGCCTGCTGATTGTGCTGGGGATCAGCATGTTGGCACACATACGGAGTGTGTTTTACTCACAGCCATCCCACCCTGGGAACACCCTATTTCATATGGTATTGAAAGTTGAGCAGCATCGGGTTCAAATATGGTCTAGAGTTAGACGACAATACCGGAGGACCACCAATAGATTTTCCCCGAGTCATGAGTGGCAGGGTGTGTGGGATAGTACGGGCAAATATCTAGGCCAGTGGGTGCCTCCAGTGCTTTGGAACCTCACTACTGAACAAGTACAAAATCTGGAAAAAAACGGTAAACCACGTGAACAAGGTGTGCTTTCATCCTGGTTATACCAGAGAGGGACAAATCATGGCAACGTGCTGAGGCTTGGCCTATGCCTACAGAGCCCTGCTCAACACTATCCAGCAACTTCAAAGTGAAAGAAATCTCTCTGGATCTAATGGCAAAGCAACAGACAATGCAGCTACTCCAACTCCAAGCATAGCAGCTACTCAAACCCTGACCACAGCAGACAATACAGGTACTCCAACTCCAAGTACAGCAGCCAAACCAACCCCAGTGACAAGACC
>NW_009929744.1:5642-38252 GCF_000696875.1 Nestor notabilis | reverse complement strand
TATATATATTTTATATATATATATATATATAAAAATATAAACTTAAAAGCAGTTACATGTTGTAATAGCAAACTTCGAAGGCTTAGAAGAAAGAAAACAAATTATTAAGTTAGCAACTTAAATTATTGGATCACAGCTACCTTTAGTGTTTGTGGAATATTACTGAAATGACACCACTCTTCCAGTAAAGCAAAGAGGAAAAGATTCTTTGTCTGTCATGTTCTGAACATAAGGAAATGCAGCTGCTTGTGCATCTTTTCAGAAAGTGTGTTTTCCCAGTCATGTTTTAACTTCTAATTTGTTGTGCAGTAGCAATGGGTTATTTCCAGGGTAGAACAGTACCATTTTAAAGCCTAAGCTTTGTTTCGGAGAGAGTAACAGATGAACAAACAAAAAGTGCATCACCTGTAGTATCTGTGCCAAAAGTGAAGAGTTCTGTTCTGCACACTCCACTCTCCCCAGTCCATTTGCAAAATTTGCCTCCCAAATTCCACCCAGTTTTCTCCTGTTCTGCGTATGATTACTTAGGGCTGAGCCAGATCTCTAGGCTTTGGAAGACCCCTAAAGTTAAGTGTGTGACCCATAGATTCTGGCCTTCATTTTAAGGGTGTGTGTCCAAGAAGTTCGTAACAGTTTTTGTGAGGGAGTTCAACTTCTGGTTGTGTAATTTTCATTTAACCCATTCCGGTTGTGTGTGTGTGTGTGTGTTGTTTTTTTCCAGAGTGGTACTGGGAATGCCTTCTACGACCATGGTTTTACAGGGTGCTTGCCGTTGTTCTGGCCACATTCTCTGTCATTGTTGTGTGGTCAGAGTGCACCTTTTTCAGCACAAAACCAGTTTTATCACTGTTTGCAGTTTTCATACAGCTGGCAGAAAAGACATATAACTATATATACATAGAGGTAAGTTTGAGATAATCACTTAAGAAAAATTTTCCAGGTAACTTGTTACCACAGCATTTCAGAAGGTCTCTAGAACATGTGGCACCAAACATTGTTTCTGAGGAGTGAGTCTGCCTTTTGCCACTTTCTTAAAACTCTCCAATGCAGGGTGAGGGTGTGACCCAGTTGAACTGAATATCATGTGTGGAGTAATCTGTGAAACATTAACTCGGAGCTTTGTGTCTAGTCAGCCATGTGTGACCTCTTTTTCCTAAACAGGAATTTGCTGCTTACCAGAAATCCACTCTCAGGTGTAGCTAGCATATGCATGTACAAAGCTATCAGTAAAGGAACTGAGCTGAAAAGTTCCAGTATATTAACAAAATAGGTTGAATTGAAAAGACTTATTTTTATCTCTTTTTGTGGGAAGAAATGCCAAATCAGTCATAGTAATTATCAACGTAATTACAGCAATTTCATTTACATAACAAAAAGTAGAATAAATATTCCAAGGGTCAGTTGTCGTTATATGAAATGCAGGATGTTACAAGTATACTTCTCAATTTAAATTGGTGAAAAAATCTCCTGAAGTTTCTTGGAGAAGGTGAGAGCTGGTGTTACTGTCCCATCTCAAAATAAAAATCAGACTGCAGTCAGCCTATTGCATGCACAGACTATGTGCTGAATGCATTAAAACCTTTAGTAGAGTTCTACATTGAAGTGACTTTTTCTTTTTTTTTCCCCCAGATGGCCTGTTTTCTTACCATCTTTTTCCTAAGTATCTGTGTTTACTCTACTGTCTTCAGGATCCGTGTATTTAACTATTATTACTTAGCTTCACATCATCAGACAGATGCATACAGTCTCCTTTTCAGTGGCATGTGAGTATGTGGCATATATTTTGCAGATTTTCTGTCAGATACTCAGTTGAAGATGTCCACGAAAGTTTCGTTTATATTCTTTCATTTATAATCATATGGGTATGAATCCTAATGATATATCATTATTCTGTGATATATCAGATTATGACTTCTGAATATTATTACTGCAATAAATTGGTTTAAATGCTGTTGCTTCTTGCTTTGTGTAGGTTATTTTGCCGTCTGACTCCACCATTATGCTTGAACTTTTTGGGCTTGACCCACATGGATGCAACAATCTCTCACAAAAACACTCAGCCAACTGCTTATACATCTGTAAGTACAGAAAATGTGGATTTGAGCTGTCTATATGATTTGGAAAATAGACACAATATTTTAAAATATTTCTTATATTAAGATTCAGATATTGAAGTATTTTCATTAGTATCACGCAGGGTAGAAATACTAACTTATAGTTCAGTAATGATTGCCTGGAGTCATCAATAGCTCAATTTTTCTGTTTAGGTCTCTTTATCCTAAGAAAGAAAAGTATTATTGTGAAGAGTTCAGACTGTTCTTCACTTCCTAAAAGCTTTAGATTCCTCTAGTTTTAGCATATGAGGCATCTTCATAGACTAGGAGCAAGCCTAACTTGCCACTAAAAACCAGTGAGTTTGGTTTTAACTGGACCACAGTTTCTGCAGCACAGCAGGTTACATCTCGTGTCTCTGTTGTTAGCAAGTGGATTCTTAGTGTTGCCCAGAGACTCCTTTCACAGCAGAAGAAAAACGATGCACTGGATTTGAAGTGGTTCTGGATTAGGTGAGACAAGAAGATCAAGCATCTTAGAAACCTCAAAGTGAACACACTGTTAGTGGCAACGTTTGTATCTGCTTATTCTGGGTCAAGTGTCTGAATCAGATCTGTGATAATGATACTTACCAATTTTCAGTAAGTGTAAAGGATTGTGTGTTTGTGTGTTGTGAACTGAAAACCGTAAAATGGGACATCTGTATGGATATATGTAGAAAATATCTGATTATAGCTTGTTCTTGGATTTTTTTTTCCAGATAATGGGATCCATGAGAGTGCTGTCCTTCATTGCAGATGGATTCTATATATATTACCCAATGCTTGTTGTCATTCTCTGTATTGCCACATACTTCAGGTAAGTTACATGCAAGACAGATCCTCCGTGTTTCTTTACATTAATAATACTAGTTTCAGTGATCAGTGAGATATTCTTTTTTCCTTTTCCAGCAGTTGAGTTATGACATAATAACAAAAATGCAAAACCTAGACCAATACATAGCTATTTACATATGTGAAATGTAAACATTTCAAGAATATTTATTATATTAGCTCATAACTGAGTTGTGGGGGCTTTTCCTCCATTAAACTTCATTCCTAGATTTTGAGGTCAAATCTGTTCAAACTTTGGAGCCTGCAGACATTTAGATTCTGCTGTTTAGATTAAAATTACCATGAGGAAACTGTTTTCAGCAATGTTCTCTAATAAACTAAGAAGCATTAACAGAAACTGTAGTTAATAAACTTTCTATTTGACACAACTATTTTCTGATCTGTACCAGACTTCAGCTTGAAAATATAGTGGTTTAAATCATTTGATCTTGTTTCCCTAAGGCACAATTGGTTGAAGACTGTAGGCATAGTTTCAGAAAATACTGTTATATGCTTGCTTTATCCTTACTTTTCAAAGTGTTTACTTTTGAGTGCTGTAAGGGTTGAGATACTTTAGGTCTGCTCAGCTACATTTATATTCACTTCGTCAATTTCGCATGACTCAAGTAGAATGTAGTAAAATGCCTTAAAATGTCCGTAAAAACCTATGTGCATCCATAGATAGTAAGACAACAAGGATCCTGTCCTTATTTTCTGTGCCTACTTTTAGGTTAGGGTACAAAAATGGTGGTGGAGGGGAAAAAAACAACAAATAAAAAAAAAAAAACAGGAAAGCCACCACCAAGAAAATAATTTGTGTGACTTGTTGTCCGTGATCCTGGGTCTGGAATGCCATAGTGAAAAGGAAGAGAAGAAACTAAGGAGAGGAGCTTGCTTTGCAAGGACTTCAATGCCCTCTAATATTCAGGTGCATGCAAAACACTGATTAAAATCGATCAAGGAAAGCTGTCTCCTTTGTTCAGTGCAGCAGTCTTAAAGTTCAGGTAGTATAGTAAAAAAACCTTTTCAGCATAAATATACAATTAAGCCAACTTTGAACATGATACCGATGCTCCAGTTTGGATAAAACCAGTAACAAAACCAGCAGTTGTGTTCTCAAGTGTGATGTTGGAAAGGTGAAAGTAGTTTAATGCTGTCTGATTCAAGGACTAGGTTAAAAAAGGTGGAGCAAGCTTATTATCTGACTGCTGCCTAATGGGTATTCAGCCAGCATCCCTGCAGCTTAAGAGTATGGCAGACGTTTCTTCCGAGTGAAACCTGAGATGAAGGTGGCTTTCCTGATATTACTGTTTCAAAACCACAGAAATCTTAATAGGCAGAATCTTTATAGTAATTGTCTTCTGGCAAAGAAGAGTCAATGAGATTGTTATATCTGAGAACATTTCAAGCAATTCTCTTATCTTAAATTGCTCCTCTCGGACTCTGAACAGTGTTATCCCTCAATTTGAATAGCAATATTCCATCACTTTCAATTGGATTTAGGAACATGTCACTGTTGTGAATTTTCTGATTTCTCAGTATAGTAATTTGTCTTTTCTTCTATATTGCTTTATTACTTGAGTTGTCCATCAATTTCTGAGTAATTTGTTTTACGTTTTGCATTGTAATATCTCTAAATTATTCGCTGTAAGTTAACAAACAAAATTGCTTCTCCTGCTTTACCAGTTTAGGAACTCGTTGTTTGAATCTTTTGGGATTCCAGCAGTTCATGGGGGATAGCGAAATGACCTCTGTGGGAAAGAGCTAATCAGAAGAGGTAAGTTAGGTTGTCTACCCTAGTATGTCTACAGAGTACATCCATGTTGTTGCAGGAAGCTTATCTGAAATGTTGCATGAACTCATTTGAATCTTCCTTTGTGTAGTATGTAAATTGAGCTGCCCAAACTCTGACATCTCTTTTACAATTTATTGCTGTTTGACTTGACTATGTTTTATCACAGAAAGCATGTTGTTCTGTAGAGCCATAATTATCTGCTGGTTTGGAAAGCTTTTTATTTTTTAATGTTAATTCATATTGAAAGTGTTTCTTGAAAGTTGTTAAAAGCTATGAGTAGAAATTAAAATCTCTGGGTACAATGTTATATTGTGGAATACTTTTATTCTTCTTTCATAGTTTACAAAAAAACCTAAATTTAGTTAGAGTAGTAGGTCTTTTTGTTTGTGAGTTTGTTGGTTTTTTTTTTTTTTGAGAAAGAATCATGTCTCTCATTCCCTTAAACAAGAGGTTACTATTTCTTTGATGCTGTGATGTTACATTTCCAGCTTAATAGTAGATACAGACACAAACTATTTGGCTCGTAATTTGGGCCTCACAGAACTTCAGCAAGATTTTGATTGGATAATGCTCAAGTTTGTTCCTAACATCATACTTTTTCCAATGATTTTTTTGTTTTCGTTAGCCAGCATCCAAATGTCACACCTTGACCCAAGATACCATCATGATTAATTCATTCTAACAGGAAACTCCATAATGATAGACAAGCAGCTTTGTCTTTTGATTTCATTTAATTGTATGAGCTATCTATTTCAATAAGAATCTTAACTAGTTAACTTTGGATTTTCATCCAAATTTGTTTGTTTATTAAAAAAATTGTTAATAATTGTTTGTTAAAAAATACTGGTAATGATTTTTCTTGCATGGACCTCAGCTGTTTTGGTTTTTTTCTTATATAGAGAAAAGAAAACGACAAAGGCAGGAAGAAGGTGAAAACCGAAGAAGGGTATGAGATTGTTTTGGCTAATTACAATATAAATACACTGTAATATCTGATAGGATTTGCCATTGCTATTTAATTCAGCATGATCTGTTTCACAAAAATGTAAGTCCCCAATAATTGATGGAGTCAGTTCAATCTTGGAGAATAGTCTTGGCTAGGGCTGGCAGGGGCATAATTCACATTTTAATTTTAAAGAACGAGAGACAGGCTCTTGTCACACTACTTGGACACTTTTGTTACTCACTGTGCTGTGAGAACAGCGTATGCCAATAGGTATAATAAGCATTATAAAACAGTCCTGATTTCTAGGATGCAGAATAATCTTTTTATCAGTCTCTTATGTTGATACTACTCTGCTTGAAATAACTGTAGTTGCAGTGTCATCATGTTCACTAAAATAGGGACTATATACTCCTCTCAAACCTACCTGTTGCTTTCTGTGCTCATTGGAAAGTAATTGGCACAGATTTTTGTTTGTTTGCTTGTTTTCAGAGGAGGGAATTACATTTAAGACAAAATTATATTTTACCACTGAGTAACAAATAGAAAGTTCTATTCAAATCATACTTTTAGTGCATAATGAATTGAAAGATTTGTGAAGACAGTCAGTCCGGATAAAAAGTAATCCAGGCAGCTTCATTTTAAGGAGCTTCAGTTAACTATAGCTTTAGTTTTCCCTTTATTTATAACATTTGGAATTTAGTATAGAAAGTCACAAAGAGATCAAAAGGATGCATATGAAAAAAGAACTGACTAAAGGAAGAGAAAAAAGTTATCTGCAGAAAGGTAGGATAATACTGGGACTAAAACCTCTTGGCTTTTCAAGCTCAGGAATACTTTAATTCTGGATGACAGCCAGTACAATGAGGACAGATAGATCTTTCTTCGGATCTTCTTCCCATCGCATAATTTTAGAACTTGAATTTACTGTTTAAGAAAATAGTAGCAAATGCGTGCTGCATTTAGTATACACTGAAATTATTTAACATTAAGAAACTATTTTAGTTCAACAGCAAACTCAGTTTCAGCTGTTACCTGTTTTTTGAGTTTGCATTAAGTACTGTAGTGCTTTAATTCTTGAAACTCTTCAGGCTTTTGAGACAATTATCTTTTACTGGATCGTGATTAAATGTTTGATCCTTCTGCAGCTTAGAACTAACATGGCATAAATTAGTACAGTAACTTCGAGTATACAGTCCCTACCAGTCCATAATTTGGGATCTAGATATGAATCTGAAAGTTATTGTAACAATTTTATGGAAAAGTTGCTTTGGAGGAAAAGTTTGTGTTGAACCATGAAGCTGTTTCCTAATAAACGTATGAGATATCTTGTTCTTTAATATTTCATTATACTTGGTTCTAAAATGTTTGCATACTGAAACACGATGGGATGGAAACATAACAGAAAAGCAAGTTTAGTAAACATGGCCGGTCCAAATTTTTTTTGGTGCCATCTGCTTCTGTTTATTTTTCCATTCTACCACTAGATGGAAGTAGAACTTAAAAAAAGCAACCTTCCAACCATGATTTGGAGCAGTGTAGTGAACTTTGGGTGCATATTTAATACGTAGTTTGTTTTCTGCAAGTCTTTTTTCTAAAGGATAATTATGGTAACTGGTTTAGTGAAGGAATGTATCTTGAGTTTAAAATAAAAACCAAAAATTCTCCCTGTATCATGATAACTGTATCAAGATAACAGGAACACTTTTAAAGTATTGCTTTCATAGACTGATGTGCTTGACCAATTAGCTCTGCATTGCAGATCTGGAATATTTCTTGATCCTCCATAGGCTTTTGTTGTGTTGCTTTTTCCTTATCACTTACATTTCCTTATCTTTTTTTCCAGGAATGGAAGGAGCGGTATGGAAATAGAGACGATTCCACTAGAAACAGAGTTGTCCACACAGACCAAAAAGAATCCAGTTTCTCAGAGACCAATACCAATAGACGTAAGCTTTATGGGGTTTGTGGGGAGTTTGATTTGGTTTATTATTTTAATATCTTGTCTGCATCACTCTGACTATGTGAGTAGCTTCAAATATATTCCTTTTTGTCTTAGTTGATGTGCTTATATATTCCCTTCTATGGTACAATGCCATCTTGCCCATTAAAGCCAACTGAAAAGAGTACTCTGTTTCTTCCCATCTTCAGTGCTTCATCTAGTTGAGGTTGGGGAATTCTGGCTAGTTTCAATGACTTGGTCTTCTTATGGGGCATATAAAGACTGCAATGAGAGTAGCAGTTTTCAACAAAGAGATTTTATTTAGGGTATGTCTTGAACTTTGGAGTTTCAAATCTTAAATTTACCTCTTCTAGTTGCAAATCAGCTCTCCAGATGGGAATAATGAAATTGTCAGATAGAGGGCCAATAAATGAAAAATCAGTAATATATCACATGAGTGTATACATGTTCATTTAATAATGTCTGTTGGCAAAAAACTTCTTTGTGAATGCTGTATACTTCCAAACAGTTTGTCACAGTCTTAATGTTTTTTATGTATTTTGTGTGCTTTTGTAAGCTAATGACAAGTAAGAAATGAAATTTAAAAAAAAGAAGGGAAAAGTTGGAGGAGAAGGGAAGCTTTGAACATGCTTTTGAGACAACTCTGATAGACTTCCCCCTCCTCTTTACAAAGTTGGAAACTCACATTTTCAGAGATAGACTAACTGAGATTATATTAACTTATATTTTAATGTTGACTGAAGGAGTATGTGGCATTTCAATACTGAAACAAGGTGCAGGTACCGGCCTAATGAAAGTGGCAGAGTGAGCTGCAAAAACCACTATATTTCATTAGTTCAAAAGGTTGTCTCCTTAAAAACAATCAAAACAAAAAACAAAAAAAACCCCAACCCTTCAGCCAGCTCAATTAAAGTGGGAGGTTGGGAAGATGAATGAATGATTGTTCATCTGTTTGTTTTAAAGGTAAAATTTACATGTAACTTCTTTCATTCTTTCATTCTTTGCAAAGTAGATCTCATCTTACTTGAGGGGCAAAATGATAATTGTAGTTGCCATGGAGATACAGAAATGAAATACTATGAATTTGAGCCTGTAGTCGGATTTGGTTTAATATCTAACCTACTCTAAATCATCATAGCTAAACTTTGGATGATTTAGTAGCAATTTATTATTCTCGTATTTAAAGTTTGATGACTTTACATTCTCCAAGGTGTTCATAGAGCAAATGAGTGTCTTTCCTTCCTTTTATCTATTCAGCGCTATCAAAGTATACCCGATCAAATGGTAGGACTGAAAGAGACAGAATAGAACTTCTCCAGGATGCAGAACCTTTGGATTTTAATGCAGACTCAATTAATGATGACCCTCTTGAATCGGACTCTGGAAGGTGAGGAATCTTATGTGGTATTTACAATGTATTCTGACCTATGACACCTCTATGAAATGGTTTGTTTTATAAACAAAAATTACCACTTTACCTAGCTCTTTTCCTTTCTTCCTTCTTCCCCATGATATGGTAATTGTTTTAAAACCACTTGAAACCTGAAAGCTTTCCATGTTTTAAAAAATGTCTCAGTAGGATTTGAGTTGAATATCATTTTATATGTTGGCATAATCTGAAAAATTCTGCATATATGCATATATTGCATATAAAAACAGAAACCTGGACAATGACCTGCATATGTTCAGTATAAGGTTTTCTCTAATATCCTAGAAGACTTTAGAAAGTTCACTTAATATCCATGTATAAAAACCGTCATAAAGGGCTGCAAGAAAGAAAGCTGACTATTACAGGACCCGTAGTTTCAGTAATACACCTAGGGATCAGATCTTGGAATAGCTGGAGTAAATTAAATCTGAAATTACTGAACAAAAAGTTCCCAGCTGAACAGTGTAGCTCTGTCTGTAATAGAGAATTCTGTGATTCTGTGGGTGTGACTGCAACAGCAAATTTCCTTAGTCATGGCATAGAGTATTTTTCATGACTGCTAAGATCTTCTCATATTTAAGAAACAAGTAGTACATTTTATGGGGGCTTTTTTATCTAGGTAGTTACGATGTAGAATCATTTAGTGATAAATAATTTAAATTCCTATATAAAATTTATAGTTTACATTATGTTTTAGCTACAACTAGCATGCCCAGTCCAACTAAAAAAAATCATAAATGGTTTCAGTTGACTTTTATCTATAACATCAAAAAATAAATGCCAAAATCGCACTATTGAATGACACTGCCAGGTTTTCAGATAATTTCAGCAATATTAGTTTATATCAACAACTAACTTGTGTAGGTCCAGTGTCACCACATTTCAAAAGCGGGTTCTTGTTAAGCATGAGAATTTAAAGATGTAGGCTAGCAGTTTTGTCAGCTGTTGATTTCTGTACAGCGAGAAAGGGGTAATAGTCTGCAAAAATAGGAATATACATATATCATTCTTTTGGAGCAAATACTTTCAGGTACAGTATCTGAAGTCTTCTGGCACCTATACAGATTTTGCAGAGTGGAACATTCTGAACTTTATTTTTCTTAAGAAAATCTGGAGCCACAGAGCTTAGTTGAGGGTTTTTTTAGGAACCTGCATTGATTTCATAGAGGTAATAAATCAAGAATAATTATATATGACATTTCAATTCACTTAAAAATAGCTTATGTAACATTGATTTTTTTTTTTTCAAACTGTAGCTCCTGTGGTAGTTACAAGTGTTTTAGGACAGTAAGAGCATTAGGAACACTAGGTTCTGGCATAAAGTCTGTTCAGGTTTTGGTAAGTACTGCAGAGAGGAAGTACACTGTGCTTTCACTGGGACTTGTACGTGCTTTTAAAATGCTTTTAAATAGATTTGACCAACAATTTGTGAGGCTTTTTTCCCACTAAGAGTGCAGCTATTTGTTCTCATTGTCTTTGAAACTCTATTTCTCCTAGGAATACCCATTGAGATGTACTGTTTATCACCCAAACTACTTTTGGATGCGGTTGTTTGTTTGATTTTAGGGGTTTGTTTGTTTGGGGATTTGGGGTTTTGGTGTTGGCTGGTTGGGTTTTTCCTTTGTTTGGGTTTTGCTGATTTGGAGGGGTTTTGTTTGTTTGGGGGATTTTTGTTTGTTGGGTTTTAGGTTTTTGTTTGGTTTGGTTTTGGGGATTGGTTTGTTTGTTTTCTTTTCTTTTCTTAAGAAAAAGTTCTGTTCAACAAAAACATTCAACTTCTTTTCTTTGTATCAGGAAACGAAGTTCTTTAAGACTCCCAGTATTCATATCACTGCTTTTCTTGGTCACATGAGATTTAATTTAATGACTGCCTATCAAATTCTCATGGAAACAGTAATTCAGTAGAGCTTCAGATCATGTAATTCGTTGAGATTGAAGGAGTAAGAATTCAGTGAGAGTTATATGTTTTCTTGGGTCTTTATTTTTCTATTTCCCTTGATACTTTTTCATATTTAAAATTTATTCTGCAGGTACCAGCCTGGTGGAAGATACCTGTCAATGTCTCGGAGCAAAATATTTGATGATGTCTAAACTCCTCAAAGCTAAAGAAAATTCACAGGAAATCTATTCCCTACTCATTGCTTGGAAAATACTGTATTTATGATATATCACTGAACCAGAGAAGATAATATTTCTTAAAAAAATTAATATGAAGGAACAACTATTTTGGAAACGCACCTGTATATGACAAGAATATGCTTCTTCTATTGTAGATATTGTTGTGCATCAGTGTAGGCTTTTGTGTCATGACCAAAAGGAGAAAAATATGAATTAAATTAATAGAGGGTAAACTTCATAAATATACCCAGGGCTCAACTTGCTGTAATATTTTAAGTTTTAGGAAGAGGATTTTTTCGAAGGATTTTTTTTTTTTTTTTTGTATTTTAACAGGTGCTGTGAGAGCATTTTAATGCATCCAAAGTGCAGTTTTATCTATTACTATAATAAACACTTTCTATATTCTTTTTTATTAGAACTTAATGCCTAGTCCAAAATCTACTGAATGAAATTAAGGCTTCTTTTGGCTTCAGTGGTCTTTGAATCATAGAATCAACTAGGTTGGAAAAGACCTTTTTAAGATCATGAAGTCCAACCATTACCCAGGACTGCCACCACTATACCGTATCACTGAGGGCCTCATCTACATGGTTTTTGAACACTTTAAGTTACCTGGGCAGCCTGTTCCAATGCCTGATTACCTGCTCTGTGAAGAATTTTTTCCTAATAACCAATCTAAACCTCCCCTGGTGCAGCTTGAGACTGTTTCCTCTTGTCCTATTGCTTGTTACTTGGAAGAAGAGGCTGACCCCCACCTCACTACAACCTTCTTTCAGGTAGCTGTAGAGAGGAATAATGTCCCCCCTGAGCCTTCTCTTCTCCAGACTAAACCCCCCAGGTCCCTCAGCTGTTCCCCATCACACTTGTGCTCCAGACCCTTCACCAGCTCCGTTGCCCTTCTCTGGCCCCGCTCCAGCACCTCAATGTCTCTCTTGCAGTTAGGGGCCCAGAACTGAACACAGGATTTGAGGTGTAGCCTCACCAGTGCCCAGTGCCGGGGAATGATCACTGCCCTGGCCCTGCTGTCACACTGCTGCCGATACAGCCCAGGATGCCGTTGGCTTCTTGGCAGCCTGGGCCCAAGCTGCTCAGCAGGGCGTCAGCCAGCACCCCCAGGTCATGTATCAGACCACGGTTAAGCAGAAAGATTGAATGGCAGGCTGTCTTCGTAAAGTCATAAACTATATGTTCCAGTATTTAAAGGATGGCTGCAAAGAAGATGGAGATTACCTTCTTATGTGGAGTCACATGGAAAAGATGAGGAGTAGTGGGCACAGATTACTCTTGGGGAGAAAAAAAAAATTTCACAATGAGAACATTCATTGGAATAACCTCCCCAGGGAAGCGGTGGATTCCCTGGCATGGGACACCTTTAAGATTCAGCCAGACAGGATGCTGGGACCTTGTCTAGACTGTGCTTTTGCCAGGAAGGGTTGGACCAGATGATCCTTGCGGTCCCTTCCAACCTGCTATTCTATGAAATTTGGTGGGATAAATTTTGAAGCAAGCTATATTGGTCAAGAAAGGCTATATTTTTTGTTTTCCAACATTATATGCAGATAAATAATTTTAGCATGTGTAAATATTTGAAATTGACTATGACCATAGTTTCACTGTCATATGAGCATATGTGCAATAGCAGGAATACGTTATCAAAGATATGATACCTGATTTAAGATTTTTACAGTTGTAATGGTTGAAAACCTTGGCACACTAGCATTTTTGTAACTGTAAAAGAAATACAATGTGAAAATTGAGTTAAATGCTGAAACATTATGATTTGCACACAACTCAGGCACGGCTTCATGTTGCAGAGTATCCCTTTAAAAGAAGGGAAATACATAGCATGAGTAGATAATGGTAAACACTTTTAATGTCCCAGATACCCTGGTTGCATTATGTATCTGTTTTTAAGGTGCCTGTATTTTGCAGTAACTTGTTGCAAAAAGAATAATGCTTATTCATTTGAATGCCATTCAAAAATGCCAATTATTAACAGTGTAAAAAAACTTCACATGAATTTCATTGGTGTAGATATATTTTTAAACTGTAGTTAGTTAAAGAAATTCTCAAATGTAATCATAAGGTAAAAGATGTGGTCAAATTCATTGTACCTTTGGAAACTTGCTTTATTTAAAATGTTTTATTACTGCAGTATGTCTTAAGTCTTTACCACTTGGGGATTTTCTTACATTCTGATTGCGAAGTTATGTTGAAAACTGAAAGAGAACATGTTTTTATTATAAATTCTTTATCATGCTTAAAAAGCAGACATCCCTTAAAGCAGCTAGGAATGAGTTATTGTGAAAAGAAAATTTTTATGAATGAGGTGTTCTACTGATTTTTAAGAATAGTCTTTGTTTCTGAAGTAATTGTTAATGGGGATCTAACTACCTCCTGTGATTTAGTACATCATGTGTTCTAACAGTAGTGGTATGTGTAATATATTGTTCTGCTTGTTTTAAAACACCTAATTGTTATTATGAAGGAGAAAAGAATACTCTATTTGTATAGAAATACTTATATTAATAAATTAGCAGACACGAAGTAATCGTCAGTTCTGTTCTTAGGTGAATACACTGAACGACAGCCATGTCCACATGTATTCAAGGGCATACAATTTCCAGATTACCTGTAAGAGGACACTTTGTTAGTTTTGGTATTTTTTATACTGTAAAAGCTTGATCAAAATCTTTTGGCGGTATCAGGGACTTGTAGTTAAGAAAATGAGACTCTTTTTATTCAGATTGTTCTTTAGCACCTTTTATGTTAGCACCTATTTAATTTATTTTAGATCTATCCTGAATTCAGCCTTATATGAAGGGGATTGTATATATTCATGGACATCCATCCACATGAATGTTCTTAGACTTGATATTTCTATTTTTAAAACTTATCTCTCATTTAATTGCCCAAAAGTTTAATTGTAAAAAAATCTTTGGATGAAATAAGGTTGAAGTTCTTTGTTTAACTCTTGAAAATGTCACTACAAAGGGATCTAATTCAGTGCTAATGGAAAAATTATAGAATGAATGTTCGTTTTTCTGAGTGCTTGTGAAGTATCATTACCTAGCCCCTGCTGACTTAAGAGAATTGGATCAAGCCTTCTTGGTCCTGGGTTTGTTGGTTTTTTTTCTTCCCTCTTAGAAATCAGTGGAATGGCTACAAACAGAATTTTCAGTGGAAACTTGGTCTGGATTTTATACATGAAAGCTAACTAGTCCCTGGTGTAAGCCCTCCGTGCAGTTTTCATTGGGATACAATAATTTAAGGACTTGACTGTATAAGTTAATGGCAGTGGGATTTCAGTTGCTAGCAGAAAGGCTAAGCTTATTGAGGTGGGAATCTACTGACCTTTTTTTGATGTTGCAGTGGAGTAATGGAGTTACCAATGGCTGCTTTGAGCCCTGAAAATCTCTTGAGAGTTCTCTGGATTGTGCTTGGAGTTTTCTGGTGTCACGTGCTCCCTGGGTGCTGGTTGTCTAAGTAAGGAGTTGATAATTGCTGACCAACAGTTACTCTTGCTCTAATTATACGCAATTTTAAGGAAAATTAATCTAAAGTTTTGAAAATTAATTACGAGTTCATATGAGTAAATTTGGAAGACTTCTAACAAAGATATAGAGAGTACAACTATAAAAGAACGCTGTAGAAATAAGGGATATGCCTGCACAGCATTTGCTGTGTGCTTAGGCTAGTTTTAAACTAGTTTGGTTACTGGTAGTACAAATAATGCAGAACCTGGGGTCTACGTGCAACCTGATGGGGGCTCTGAGCAACATGATCTTGTTGAAAATGTCCATGCCCATGGCATGGGTTGGAAGTAGATAATCTTTAAAGGTCCCTTCCAACCCAAACTATTCTATGATTCTGTGGCGATTCCCAGCCAGACTGTGGCAACTCTTGACAAGTTCTTTGCTACTATAGCTCTAATCCTATAGCTCTAATCCTAACAGTAACACAGCTAAAAGAAGTTAAAACTAGCTTTGGTATGTTTAAGAATTGAATATACTGTAGGCTAATAGTGTTCGTTCATCACATTTGATGTTCCAGATGAGGTGATTTAAAATGTAACTGCCTTGCAAACTGTACTTTTGGGAACTAAATGTTGGCATATTTATTATGTCAGTATATAGTTGTATTTATTTGCAGCTAAGGAATGTCACGTTATGTATTTCTTTAGTATTTCTCTTTCTGAATTACTGAGCAGTTAGGGCATACTTCCATTTCATCACAATTTTGCAGTTTCCTCTTAATTTGTGAACACCAAAACCAACACAAAACACCAAAAACCCACTGAAGTTAAGTAGAAGTGTTTGAATGTTGTCATGCCAAAGATTTAAACCAGCGGAAAGAATCCATGCAAGTTGTGATGAACTTTGAAAAGTGGGAGTGAAAACAGTAGCTACTTTAATACTGGGTCACTGTTGGATTTCATAAAAAGTGTGGATAGCAAAAATCTCTAGTCACACTTACGGCTCCTACTGGATTTGTAGTTCTGGGTTTTAGGCATTTAAAGATACACATATTCTGATATCTGTATTGGGAAATGAGTCCTTTCCATTCTGCTTGAGAAAGGTGCATCCCTTAGCTGTGAAGTGAGTGAGTTTTTTTGTGAGGGAAGGTGAAGGATATGCAAATTCTAGTCTGTGCTAACTTTGGGCAAACTATAATATATTTTATTATTTAGGTAGGATGGCATGTTAAGAAACAACAAACTATACTGCTGTAACTTACACTACTGGAAAAAGCATGGTATATAATCTACCTTATTTTGCAATCGAACACTTGTAAAATAGTGATTAACAGTATTAATGGGAATGGCAGAAAGCTGCTATCTTTTCAGTATTTATTGCTATTTTAAAACATAACCATGACAATTTTTACATATGAAGTGTTTAAAAAGTGATTACTCTGATTTGCTGTGGTTAGCATGGTTTATATTTTATTAAATTCATCTTGGAATACTGTAAATGTTACAGGAAAAATACAATATTATCTTCAAATTTTCATTATTGCTGTAATTATTTGCAATCTGAGGGGCATTTACAATACAAATAGAGATGAAGGAAAACTTTTTAGGGGCTTCTTAAAGAAATCAGACCTATAATTACAGACAAATATGTGCATCTTAATCATTAACAAAAATACTACTTAGGGTATATATTGTCTGCAGCTTTTATTTTTCTTTAAAATTCAGAATTATTTTTTTTCAGAGCAATTTACTTGTGAATCTTGTGAACTTTCTGAAACTTTTACATTCCTCTTCCCTAATAGGCTCTGCAGGAATACGTACTGCTTCATGGCAGTTCTAGATGTGCCTCTAATTAAGTAGTCTAGTCTGAAGCCAAGACACTCCTACACCATTTGATTACATTAACAGAAACTCAGCATTGCTAGCAAAAAAGCACCTTGAACTAGATCCCTTTCTAATACATTAAAAGCTGTCATTGACTATGCTGATTATATTTGGCATCTTCTGTTTCAGTCATATGGTATGCCCAGTCAGGTTTATTCTTTGTTCTATTAAAACGTACTGGAATGTATTCCTCACCTTGCTTTTGTGTGAGTATGTGTGTTTTAGTTGTAATTGGCAGGCAATAATAATATGGAACTTCAGTTATTTCTTAAGGATAATGTTGTATTTGACATATTCCTGTGAATTATGAGAGTTTCAGAGTGACAGTTTAACTACCACTGTAGAAATTAACTATTTTCTGTAGAAATACCTTACATTTCTATAGTGGTGTCTGGAAGATAAGGGAGTTCCTTTGTAAGTATAGGTTTAGTGATAAAGATACTCATTCTCCAGTGTGTATTAAGATAGGCTGTAGGAGTGCTTCTTATGGATAGACTATCTTCATTTGCCTTATGATACAAGTATGTATGTGTAACACCTTGTTTTGAAATTCACCGAGTTAAAAATTTTTTCTCTGTAGTCTTCTAAATTATCGTTGTACTGGATAAATTTTTGAAATGTGTGTTAAAATACCTAGTCAAAGAGTTAAATTGGCATGAAATAAATAATTTCTGCGATACATTTTCCCTGTTGTATTTTAGATAATCATACTTCTCTGAAGTGTTTTTGATAGTGATCTTTAAAGAGAAACTTGACCCATTTCTTTTTTCCAGGTAGAAGTTAAGTTTACTTTTGAAGGTAATCCAGCTGTGGTTTAGTCATCTTTTTGCATCTTCTTTACAGCAGATTAAAAAGGGAAATTGAGAAGAAGCTTGCATACCTGGACATGTCATTGTCAGAGGCTGGGGATGAGACTTGGACCTATGTTTCAGGCTGGTACCTTTACTGATAGTTTGCTCCAACTGCAGAAGCTCAAAGAGTTTCTGCAAATGCAGGGAGACAGAGAAGTGCAGCAAGGCTGACTGAAGATGTTAGCTTACTGCAGTGCCTGGAGGAAGCATGCCAGGACCTTGTATGCTCCTGGGGCTGAATGGGCACTTGGTATTTTCGTGGAGCACAAGGTGGGATGGAAGTAAGGGCTCCTACACCTCTCCCTCTTTTCCATGAGCAGTCAAACTAGGTCATAATTCCTTGTAGATGTTTCTGGCCATTGGTAAGGATAGAGACAAAAGACTTTCCACTACAGCTGTGAGGAGACAGGCACAGTGAAGACAGAGTTAACTCACTTCTTTCACTAGCTGCATATTTATCAGTTTTGTCTAACCTACCTTAAAAAAAAAAAAAAAAAAAAAGCTTAAGGAAGAAGAGAGAAATTTTTTTTAATTGAAGTATTTCTGTTTTCAGCTACAGTGACAAGGTATGGTTTTAGGTTTCTTTTTCCTTTTGGTAAAGTAGAATTTTTCTTGAGAGGTAAAGAAGTCTCTTCTGGCATTGTAAATCAAAAAGCAATTCATCTTTTTAGCACCTCATGATAAATATTGATAACAACTACGACTAGGTGATTCCTGTATTCCATTATTTATTCTCTCCTGTAGTTGATCTACAACTGTTCTTTTAAGTAGTTGCAGGGTAACACTGCACACTCAATACCAGTCTATACCACCACTGCAGTAGGAATGTCTTGGCACAGCTACTAAACTTCCCTTCTGGGACTGTCACATCTCTCTGTTCTGCTGGAATACCGGGGTTTTTTTCTGCATCTTTTTCTTAGGCATTTTTAATATTCGTGGGTTCAGAATAATTAGTAAATGAATGATGCATGCAGATGCTAAAGATTAGTAGCAGAATATTCAGTGGACCATACTGAGCCATGGGTCATAATCCCATGGTTGGCATTTTCTCTGTTGATAGGGGAAGAGATAGGAGTAGCAGAATGTGTATGAAGGGACTGAGAACAGCCTTGAAGAGAAGGGCTTGGAGGTGTTGGTTGATGAGAAGCTCAACATGACCTGACAGTGTGTGCTTGCAGCCCAGAAAGCCAACTGTTCCCTAGGCAGCATCAAAAGAACCATGACCAGCAGGTTGAGGTTGGCGATTCTCCTCCTCTACTCTGCTCTGGTGAGATCCCACCTGCAGTACTGGAGTCCCCAGCATACAAAGGACATGGACCTGTTGGAGCGAGGACATTGGAGAGTAGGGACATGGACATGATCAGATGGCTGGAGCACCTTTCCTATGAGGACAGGCTGAGAGAGTTGGGCTGGTTCAGCCTGGAGAAGAAAAGGCTCTGAGGAGACCTTATAGCAGCTTTCTAGTACCTAAAGAGGGGCTACAATGAAGATCAGACAGACATTTTACTAGGGCCTGCAGTGATAGAACAAGGGCAGTGGTTTTACACTAAAAGAGGCTAGATGTAGAATAGATATAAGGAAGGCAGTTCTCAGAATGAAGGATCTGAAAATCTGGAGCAGGTTCCCCAGAGAGCTGGGAGATGCCCCATCCGTAGAAGTGTTCGAAACCTGGTTGGACAGGGCTCTGATCAACCAGGTCTATTGGAAGGTGTCCCTACCCATGGCAGGGTGGTCGGAACTGTATGACCTTTGGTATGGTCCCTTCCAACCCAAAACATTCTATAGTTCTATGATTCTATGAATGATGATCACATTTTCATTTTAACTCTAGAGATGGTTTAGAAATTTAAGCGAATCACTCTCAGTGTAATTAACCAGTATTGAAGTGAATCATTCTCTGTGTAGTTAACCAGCCACACTTTCTCCACTTACTGTGATAAGCAGCTACCATATGCCCATATAGTTCAGAGAATGGTAGTTGTCCTTTATGAAATACTGACCTTCCATTACTCATTGT
Source organism: Nestor notabilis (assembly GCF_000696875.1). Classification (NCBI taxonomy): domain Eukaryota; kingdom Metazoa; phylum Chordata; class Aves; order Psittaciformes; family Psittacidae; genus Nestor; species Nestor notabilis. The sequence goes on along the minus strand of NW_009929744.1, from coordinate 18,853 downwards.
CAGATTTTTATTTGCTCAGAGAGCAGTATAAATTCTGTTGTTTAATTGTCATGTTGTTAATGAATCTACCTTGCCTGCTCAGTGAATTTTAGGTCTTCTGAAATAACATTTGACTGACTCTGAATTATCAGGATTGTGAATTAACCTTGCTCTGCCCTTCTTGCTTTCACCTCTGCCTGCACAGTGGCATGATGTGCCTGCCAGTGTATTGTTTATTCATCCTAGTCTCTGCTCTGCATATCATGATATAGATCTTCACCCTTTCTCTTCATAAACATCCAGTCTTTTGCATCATCTTGTTATGTGTTGATTTTCTTCACCATTTCCTTCAGGATTTTTTTGGTTTTGGCATCTCTATCAGGAAGCCAAAACCAAAGTCAGGGCCCAGCTTGGACAGAAGACACCATTTTTCTTCCCTCCTTGGGGAATATGATCTGAGCTGAGATTTAGCTTATAAATAAGGTCAGGTATTAGAGTGGTTTAGGAATGTGGGTTATCCACAAAGACAAGAAAAGGTCTTGGGTTCCTTCCGCAGAAACAGCTTATCTGGTTAAAGGCGTATGTTTTGAGTCACTCAGTCAACATCAAAGCAAAGGTGCAGCTGAGGCAGTGCATAGATGTGCTCTGTGGAAATCTGCTAAGCCTTTGAAATCCAAGTGAACGCTTAGAGTTAAACAATTCACTGTCAAACAAAATCATTTCCAAAGCTTAGAAAAGGTCATCTATTCTAAGTAAACTTCACAAAGGCCGGATGCTTGTGGGAATTTTTCTTGTTTGTTCTGTGTTCCTCTTGTTCCCCAGAGACTGGCTCCTGCCATAAGCACTAGTACTCCTGTAAAAACATCATGGGTTTTGGAAGAAACTTCTGGTTTTAAATCTCCGGGAATTGACAAGAAAATGCAAAAGCAGTGTAGTATTCTGGCGTGTTTCAGTGAGTTAGCAACAGCTTTGAAGCCCAGGTTTCATGAGTCACTAGCAAGTCTATCAGAAGAGGCTGGCACTTGTGGCAGCCAGCGTGACACAGCATATCACCTCCTTCAGTGGTGACTGGGAAAGAGGAATGAGCAAAGTGAACCCAGAGCAGAGAGATGGGATGGGACAGAGGAAGTGGGTTGAGAGGCGAAGTGTGGGAGAGTGTGTGAGCGGTGGTGACAGGGAAGGTGTGAGCTTTGCCTGCTTCTGGGGTAAGTTGACACCTTTTGCTGATCCCAGCCTCACCTCAAATTTTCTGTAAGAAATCTGATAGCAATGTGGTGACACCTGGCCCCTGAGGTCTAAGAATACCTAGCTTTGACTGCAGAGCAGCGATAAAAGCCTGGGTTTGGCTCAGTACTGTGCTAACGCCCTGTAGCTTTTGCCTGTCATTTCATGCATCTAACCCAAGCACAACTCATGGCTTGAAGTTAAGAGTACCCTGAAGAGGGAAAAAGCGGGAGTGAGTTGGGGGAGAGATTGAGAGCATGGGCAAAAATGGTGAATTCAGAGCCCCAAAATAAATTGCTTATCTTGTGCTATTGTGTCTCAGAGTCAATTCAGTGGTGTATTGGGAAGACCTATGCAGTTGGAGTCAGGTTTTCTGGACTATAGCTTAAAACATCTCTACAAATCACCTGAAACTTGTCAGCTCTCTGATAAACATTGCAGAGACTGTAGCTGCAGGCTTGAATGCTGATGTGTTGTAAAGTGATAGCAAAGATGGTGCAGAACAACAGGACTGGGGAGAGCGTGAGCAGGAAGAGCCTATCCCAGGTACCCACAGAGGCAGGAGCCCCCTGCTAAAGGGGGCAACAGCATGCACTTCAGTGAGTGTCCCCCACTTGTTATTTCTGAGTGATGTGGAACAAATTCAGGGCTATAAATAAATAAAATCTTAAAAATGCTTTCAGAAAATGGGATGGATTTGTTTCTTATGAACCAGACAACTCCTGACATGCTGCAGCAACATAATCAAATTTCAGTCGCCATTTACCAGGAACAATAATTACTCTCAGGCCTTAGGAATTAAGACCTGATACTACTTTTGTTGAAATTAAGACCTCTGTTACATGGAGTACCAGATCACGTCTTACGTAGTTACTTCTCTGGGAACTGTTACAGAGATTGTCTGAATGCACTAGTGTATTTGAATAAAGAACAAATATTAAACCAGTCTTTAGATTAGCTATTTATTCTATTTACCTACTGGAGTCCACAGATAATTGATCCTCCTGCAAGATCCAAGTTGTAATGTTCAGTATGGTAATCTCGGCGCATCAACCACAGGGTAAGGTGACAATTCCATTTACTCTGGGGTAAATAGGTCAAACCAGTATTCCTCCAGAAAAGCAAGTTCAGCAACAAGGTTGAGAGCACCTGACCCAGTTGAGCTTTTGATTTTTTGCTATGAAGTCTTCTAGCATTTGTGGAGAACAACAAAACATGACAGTCTGTGGTGAAATGGTTTTTCGGTTCTGACAGTACCAACGGTGGAGTCGAGCAGTTGCGTCTTTGGATGCTTACACTCTTGAGGTATTTTGGATCTGAGCTGTGACACCAGAAGAACCAGACATCAGGAACCTGTATCTCAACACATTTTCTCTTTCCAGGAAATTACTCTACTGGGAAAGTCCCTGGGCTAGAGAGTTGGCAAATGTAAGTGCTTTGTAAACAGACTTTGCAGAGGAAACCTTGTACCACCCGTGAGTTCCTCCAGTGCACTCCCTGATTTCTGAGTTAAACATTAAGGACTGATGCCTTACCCACACCACCCACAAAGAATTTCTGGCAGAGATGACCAGAGATGTCCTAACCAAAAATGCAAAACCTGGAGAGAAAATATCACACCACCTATGTATATAGAAGAGGTGTTGTGTTTTGTGCTTTCTTTTGTTTCCACATGCCTCAGTTTGGATAACAGCCTTACACTGTTGGTGATAAATAGACAACTACACTGTCATGCCTAGAAATGTTCTGTATTTTATTCAAAACACGGGATCAACCAGGGAAATCTCTGGACTTGAAAGTGCAGGCCTCAGTTCTATAAACGTGTTTATCTAGAGTTTGTTTTATCTTGCAGCATTAGCTTTGCCTAGCAATTACGTGGTGAAGAATTGTATGGGCATTGGGGAAGGGAGAAGAAACTTCCACTGAATGGCTTTTGCAGCCTTACTTTGTTATTTAAAGCCTAGTATTTAAGAAGCCACTGTCTGTGACTGTGAGGAATGCTGATGTGCTTTGCAAATAATCCAAGCTGCTTAAGGAATTAACCAAGACTGTGTATCTGCTCTCCACAAACCTGCCAGTGTTGCTGGCAAAACCTTTTTTATACTCGTCAGTGCAGTCCTGGCCACCAGAGTACTTAATACGTTGGTAGGTGTTGGACTACTCCTATTTAACCCACATGACCTTATCAATGACATTTTTAGCCTACTGCCTTTAACTCCACCTTCTCTTAAATATGAGGAATAAGTTGCATTTTCACAGCTCTGGTTAAAGAGTTCACAATTTATTCTAATTTGGATCACAATCATGACACTAACAGTCAGAGAGCAGCTAGATGTCAGCCACCAAATGTCTCTGAAAGATATCCTGGCCAGGTGTCTCTGTGTCCTCATCCTCCCAATTTACCCACTTTGTCCCTAACTAAGAAACAGGCACCGATTTGTGCCGTGTAATGATAAATCCTCCAGCATAAGCTTGGAGCCCCAAATTTTCCATATGTCCAGGGTTCTCTGTTTTTCTTTTGGCTAGAGGAGGTCTGGTTCCTCTTTGGCAACCAGGCACTGGGGTGACAGTGCAGTGAGGAGTGTTTGCTTGACCTTTGGGTGAAAACATTGCTGAAAGCAGCCAAAGCAGTCTCGGGACTCTGCTCCCACCTTCCTCCTTGATGCCACGTGCCATGCTGGTGATGGCAGGACAGGGCCATCCAGGTCAGGCAGTGCAGGCAGGGGATGACACCAGGCAATGACAGAGGCAGAGCTGGCCTTGCACACTGGAGGTGCCACTTGGCAGAGCCTCTTCACGGACAAAGAAGCTGCAGTGAGTAACACACCACGAACTGCAGCACAGCGCTGCAGCCCCTGTCCTGGGCAGAGGGAACTGGTGTTAAACTAACACACCATTACTAGAGCTTACATATTTACAGTAGTAGTACAATTAGGATTCACGTTATTGTAATATTCTATTCTGATAAATGTTTTGTTACTTTTCATTGATACTATGTGAGCCGGGTTTTTTGGTTTGGTTTTGGTTTGCTTTGGTTTGTTTTGGGCTTTTTGCTTGACATCATCAAAACAGACATCTTCAGTGACATCCAGATCGCATGATGGTTTGTATAAAAACTTGTGAGGATTTCATCCCTCAGAAGATAGTGACTTCCTCGTGTAGATAACAAACATGCCAGATTATGCAATTTCTGGGTAGATAATGTCAATAAATTCTTGTTAGCACTATCTGGCCTCAAATGCAGGAATGGTGCATCAGAAACACAGCAGTAGTTGCAGTCTGGTTGCTTGTTTGTGTGGCTGAACTATATTTTTCACTAGCATAAATCCATTTGAGACCAACTTGGCTTTAAAAAGGAAGCTTTCAGGCAGAAGTGGCTCACAAACACTTAAATGCTGACTTGTGCCAGTATCCTAGAGTTGATGCTGTGAAAATTACAGCTTTCCGGTTGCTGCTAGTGGTATGTACTGTGCATGGTCCCTGTCAATGTCAGTGCCCATAATACAGGTAAAGAGTGAAATACAGGAGTGAGAACATTAGCTAGTGTAAATGGTCATGGCACAGGTGAATAACTTCAGGGGAAAGCATGGACACCAAGCGTTTCATCTCTTCTGTCTCAGGCCTAACTGCACGTCAGATGCCACACTACTAAAGTTAGCAGTAAGTTTGCCAGGGAGTGAAATTACAACCCGACTAGTGGAGAAGGTCTCAAAACAAAGCAGGGTTTGTAATACACTATAACTTGTCCAGTGAAGCTGGAAAAGTTTTGGGAATCCTGCTACCATTCCTGCAGCATTTGGTGTGCCTACTTTGCATTTCTCTGCCAGATGTCCTCCCTAGCACATGCCTGCAGAACAGTGCCACCATCAATGCTTCTTGGTCCCTTTCCACACAAGCCTTGTAGATGTCTACGGCACTGTGAAAGCCTGTGAGCTAGGGTCTGCTCCTCCAGGCAGCACCCCCACCTAACCTGCAGGTAGATGGGAGCACCTGGGCCAGGGAAGAAAAGCTTGTGTGCATGTAAGGGAGTTAACACAGTTTTTTTGTTTCCCAGAAGTTGTTAAAACAGAGGTCAGACAGAAGGAGAACAAAGCTTGCTGCTGAGAAAGAAAGAACATGTCACAGCTGGGGCATATTTCCCCACAAGCTGTACAGGAGGATCTTTGTAAGATCTGAATAGCTGATGCCAAATCTGCTGGGCATAACCAACACATGTTATCACTGCTATTTAAAATCATTCTTCATTATATGCTCAGCAGGCATCAAGGGTCAAGTGAGTGGTGTACACAGACATCACTACCCTCCAGCCAGCATGGAGAGAGACATCACCTGCCTGACTTCCCAGCTAAGAAAAAAACCACCACCGCATTTTAAGGGAAATACTTGGAAACGACAAAGCAATCTAACTGCTGGGACAGACCTCAAGTCTGTGATGTGAAAACAACCACACACAACATAACAGTCAAACTTCCTGTTGACACTGTTCGCAGCTGGCAACCTGTGTGACATGCCTCAGAAAGAGCAGGAGGGATCTTACAGAGTGCCTTTGGGCCCCTTGCTAGGAGCTGAGTTTGAAGAGGCCCTCATGGTTATCTTTCTTCCCTTCTGTTACATTCAAGGTCTTGTTTGTGAGCAAAAAGGAAACACCTTACATACAAGTAAAGCCAAGAATTTTTATTTAGACGTGAAAAGTCTTGCAAATCCAAATCTAATTGTTGCAGAAAAACAAAAAAGAAAGAATAATAATGTAACTAAAATCCTTCAATAAGGGGAAAAGTGTCAGTGATACTAATGCAATTAAAATTATAACACATATCTAGTTTTACCCATTTTCTTGGGATTATACTCTCCCTTCTGTTTTTCCTTTGGATCTTAAAAGTCAGCATCTTCATCCTACTGAATGACTTAACACTATAAATCTTCAGCTTCTGGTGTCCTTTGTTGGGGATATTATCAACCTGATGTTCTAGCACCTACTTGTACTCACACCTTTTTTTTTACTGGTCTGCAACTCCATGTAACAACTGAATTTACTGTGTGTGGTGCATTTCATGTATGCTAAAAGCTATTTCTTTGTCCTCTTTACTACCCTTAAACCCAGGTTTGTCCAGCTCCTTGTCTGCATTTCTCTAACTGACCACTGATGAGGAGCTGTGAGGTTTCCAATGCCAAGCCTGTGCCTCAGCTTTTACAATTTCATGCCTGCACTGCTCTATACTGCATGCTGTGCCTTCAGTTCTCAAGGCCTCTGCAATTGTACCAGTCTGGTCTTTCTCAACCCTGTATTATCATAAACATCTCATTATACATAAAATTACTACCTATTACTGCCATCAATATAAAACTGCATGATACAAAGATAAAATTAAAACAAATTACTGTAGGCAGCTGGTCAGTGAGAGGAATTGCTGTCAAGGAGGAAATAAACCAAGCTTCAGGCAGATCAAAAATGGTTCAGACAAAGCAAGTCCAGCAAGCCCTCTTCCTGAAGGTCTGCAAACTCATTACAAAGCTGGTTGCCTATTGCCAGCAGTGGCAATTCCAGATTACAGGGCTACGCTGCTGCACTTCCCAGCATTTCTTGCCTGTCTTTCAGGGACTAAAGCATGCTGTCGCATTTTATGATATGATATGTACACCAGTGCAAGTCCATACATCTGTAATTGAGTGTTCACTGATGAAAGAGAGCATATGGATTTTGGATCAGTAGCTGTGAGTGGAGCAGCAAAGCAATGAACAGCTCTTGGTTTTGTTTGTTTTTAATCTCCTGTGTCATCCTGCACTGAATTAAGCTTTTGGTGCACGCATGTTTTAGGACCTTTCTCACCACTAGTACTATGCTGCCACGGGAGTCAAAAGATTTGAATCATTTGTGTCAAAGGCATGAGAATATTTGCTTGTGAGATAATCCTCTCAGCACTGTGATATTTTTCATTTTGGTGGCTTGTAATACACAGGGGGTAGTAAGCAGATGGAACTATTTTACAGGCACTCCTTTATGTGAATTCTTTTGAAAAAGGACTTTCAAGTACTATCCATTTGGCTCAAGCCTTTAATGTCATTGTAACAGAAAGAGACAGACCAGTATAGAAAGACATTCTGAACTCCATTTCCAAACCTGCTGTGTGGGAGAAAGGAAACCTGTAAGATTGAGATCATGATTTCAGCTACTGAAAGGAATTACCTCTGTTTCATTCCATTTGAAGAAGCATGAAAAAAATCCCAGAATTTTAAAACTGGGGTAGGTGTTAGGTTTTAATTTTGCATATCAAAGCCAGAGGGGAAAGAGAAGCATCTTTGTGTTTCATTGTTTCAGTGATGGGTGGCTGGCAATCCATGGTAAAATCCATGCGGAGCCAAAGCACTCTGGACTTAACAGACATTATGATTTGCCTGAAACTGCATTACAGAAAGCTTTTCCATCAGAAATTTAAAATGAGTTTTTGTCTTAATCTGCAGTGAAAAGGAAGCACAGGATTGCCTTTGAAAGGGAGAGTCCATGGCACTCTTCTCACCTGCCAGTGACTCACTCCCACCCATCACCTCAAAGAGAAAGAGTCATAGGGATGTGATTTTTGCTAAAATCAAATTAACTCCAAGCTCGAAGGGCTTGCATCATCCGAGGCTGTTATTAAGGTCTCACTGGTAACTAAAAAACACTTGTTTTGCTGTCAAACTCCAGAGAAAGTCGGATTTGGCAGTTTCTCCCAGTTAGCATTTGCAAAGCCACAGAAGTTCTCAGGGTCTAGCTGGAGTCTGCTGCCTCAGTGGTCTGCTTCCCCCAGTATCAGAGACCATACCCAGGCTGGATGCTGGAGGATGATACTGGAAAAAAACAATCCAAAAGCCAAACTCTAACGACCCAGGAGAAAATGGAAAAGGAGCCTGTCCTCATCTTTATCCATATTAAATGCCCTGTTAGAGCTGTGGGCTCAGACCAGAACTCCAGGCTTGATGGCAGATCCCCCATGTCTCTCTGCTGAGTGTTATGAATATCTGTCAGAGCCTAGCTCCCTTGACAGCTTAGGGAGAAATGGGTATCAAACTCCCTTGTGCTTGCCTTGGGGGTGTCAAAGGCACCTACACATGTCCACTGTTTAGTGAAGGAATGTGTGTACTTAGTTTAAGAGAGACACTTGCCCAGGGACTTAAAATTTAAGGACTTATGAAGGAGGACCAGGTGCTAAATGGATTTATTTCCACCTAAGCTAAAAAGCAGCATCCTCAGAAAGCCTGGTGACCTAGCTTGGAACTACAAACCTGGAAGTTTGACTCCTACACCAGGCATACAGAAAGAAACTAGTAAAGGAGGAGTGTGTTTAGGCTCTTAATTCCTTCTATTCTTCTTGTGCATGTGCATCTGTGCTCTGCAGGCACTCCAGTTGTTTGCCAGCAGCGCTGCTTTCAGATGGAAAGTGTTAGGGCCACCCCATGCCTTGCCTTCTCCTCAGGCTTTAGTCATGAGTCCCAGCAAATCCGGGTTAAAGGCCAGCCCATTGGCAAGCCCAGTGGCAGAGACAGTCTTGCTGAACTTTGCCAGCCATGTAACCTCTTGCCTTGCAGTCGTCAGCCAGCAGTGAGGATGCCCCAGAATCTGAACAGCAGCTTGCAACACCAGATGTGACCTTCAGGATATAACATTTCAGTGCTTGTAGTACTTGTTACCATGAGATTTTCCACATGTCTTAATAGGTTCAAAGGGGGGCTAGAGAAACTCACAGAGCATAACTCTGTAGGTGCAACTTCCAGCTCAGGAGGCTGGGAAATGGCTGGTTGCTGGAGGGCAGAGTGGGGAGGAGACCTCTACAGGCAACACCAGTGGGGGCTCCTGGCCACTGTATGGATTGAGATTGGACCAGCAGGCCTCTGAGACGACCCAAACAAACTGGGTTTTTTAACTTTGAATGTTCTTACAATGCTATAATTCTATGGGAGGGACAGCTATAGGGTAATTCAGTTGCCCATCTAGAACCTTTAGGCATTTTGCAATCTCTTCAGCTCCTCTACAAGGACTGCTCATATAAGTCCTGTGTAGCTCTATGCAGGCATCTGGGGTGTCCTTGGTGGCTAAAATGGCCCTAAGTACATATGTTTGGGGTCTCACTATTTCTGGGACCAGGTCAAAATTGGCAGGGGCCCTCTTTGAACAGCAGTTCTTCTGAAGTAGTTGAATATTCATGTTCTGGTGGTCAGAGACACAAGATTTTGAGAACCGCAGTATTAGGAAAGGGAAAGTGGTGTACTTGGCATTAATCTGTTTTGAGATCTGCTCTTCATAGCCAGAGAATTGAGGTCTTCACTGAGAAAACAGCAGCTCATATGCCAAGGTGGCATCATCTCAGAGCTCAGCACGTGCGGAAGAGCCTGACCATAACTAACCCTCTGTGCAACAAAGGGCTTCTGAAGTGAGCAGGCCATGGAGAGAAGGGAATCTGGGACATCACTAAGCTCTCTAGGCTGATGATGTATCTATCACCAGCGTGTCAGTGAGAAGAGCAGATGAGCAGGTAGCTTTGGGGTAGGTAGGCCTGTGCTGAAGCATGCTGCCATGCTGAGTGTGCCATGGTAGGAGAGAGCACCGGACGCACATGGCACCAGGAAGTTTCTGGACCAGCCAGCCTGTGGTAATTTGGAGAGGAAGCTCATGAGAACAACAACAAAAGATACCTGCTATTTGTGGCTATTTTAGAAACGGTACCACACAGAGTTAACTAATAGCTGCGCTCAGACAGGCTCCACGGGCTGACAAGCAAAGCATTCCCCTCACTGGCAACTAGTACAGCTTCTCCTCCCTGCAGCCTCCACCTACTCCTACCGCTGATGCTTTGCCCGTGTACTAGAAGAGAGAGCCTCTGCCCTCTCCTGTACAACTACTGACATTGCTTCCCTACCACCTTTACTCTTCCTGCCTAATGGCCCCTGCGTGATCCCATATACCTGTAAATCTACATTTCAGAGGACTGGGGAGGATGTAAAACATGGTGAAGACATGTCCTCCTGGCATGTGCCCGTGCCAAGAGCAGAGACTTCACAACTGCTCTTCTTTCCCCAGCCTACTCCAGCACTTCATGACTGCCCCTCTCTTTGAGGAGAAGCTAACTGGAACCTTTTCTTTGGTTTTGGCTCCCTCCTCTTTGTTCTCTTCACTGAGGACAGACTGTTCTGGGTTTTGTTACAGCAAGCTGCAGACTACTTTCCTATTCCTCCTCACTCCTCCCCTCTGCAATGATCAAGCACAACTTTTCAGCATCAGAAGGTATTTGATCCTACTAAACTCTGGGTCCACTTAACTCTTTTCTTCTCTGGAGGAAAGAGAGAGGGTTTCTCTTGCATAGAAGTTTCTCAAGCATAAAGGTTTTTTCACTTTGCCAGAAATCTTTAAAAACTTAAAGTTTCATTATTTCAAGGCACAGGACACAATAATTGATTTTTGGTAAACATTGTTTGCTAAACTTCTTAGCAAAAAAGCTGAAGCATCCAGTGTTTTAATTTTCCATTCCTCAACTGGAAAGAGATTTCTGGTAGATTTTCAAGAAAAAAAAAAAAAATTCAAAATAACTACCCATTTTTCTGGAACACCTTTGATCTCAAATCGCCTTAAAAAACTTCCCAAGCGATGTACAACAGCAAACATAGTGTTAAAAAGTCTATCTGTTTGTGCTTCCCCAGAGTGAAGAGAAAAGGTAGGACAAGGTAAAGGTAAGGAATGCTGAAGATGTGCAGCCAGGCAGAGCAACCCATCCGTGGCTGTTGGCACCATGCACTATCCGGGCTGGAAAGGCTCCCCGTGGAGGGATGACCTGAGGGTCACTGCTGTGGGTTCAGACCCATGAGGAGCGGGGTTGGGGGCTGTCCCCAGCGTGTAGGTTGGATGTGACTCTGGCAGGAGTTCTGTGGCAGTGTCTGCAAATGCCAGCTGGTCTCAGCTCCAGAGAACAAGCATGAGCACAGCTAATTTTGGGTAGATAACAACAAACCACACAAGGAGACAGTATTTTGGATGTAAAAGCATCTTATTTGGGTTGGGAGTTCAATTTAATTGGATTGTGGCTTGGTTTAAAATCAGAATACTTTTCCCTTTACTATTTTACTTATCATGGGGGTTTCTTTTTTTTTGGTGTATGCGAAACTTCCTTCATTTTAATGGCAGAAAAAACCAAAAGGTTTATCCTCTAAGATTAGTCTACTTTGAATAGTATTTTGACACTTCATGTTTGCTCTTTTTATTTATATTTTTTTTTTATTACCTGCTAATTTGGCTGTTTTGAAAACTAAACACCATGCTGATTCCCCTACCAAGTACGAGCGGATGTGTTCATACCTGCACTTCTCTCTGCTGGAGAACTTCTTGGCAGCAAAGGTCACTGGTAGCACATACAGAAACAATGCTAGTGCATGTAAACTAAACTTTGCAAAATACCAAGTGGCTTCTCTCTTTTCTTTGAGACACTTCTTATAATACTTACAAGGCATTTCTTACACCTTCCCTCCTGCCTAACTCCAACAAGAAATCTGATTTTTTGGAAACCTAAATTTTCAAGATCTCAGTCTCTGTCATAAGTGTATAGATTGTGTTAGAGGTCATCGATTGTTTTCTGAGTAGATTCGGTTCAGTGCTGACCACAAACTGAACAGACATTTCAGGCTGTCCAGACTAAACAAAACCAGAAGTCAAACAGGTAGGTATACAGGGCTAGTCAGAAAATGAGGGGGAAAATTCCAGAGTTCTGATGAAATCTCCTTTAAGATTAAGTTCTGAATTCACTGAGCCTTGCTTACAGCTTTGGGCACAGAAACAGAGCAGGTACAATCAAGTAAACTTAATCACAGCCTGATGCAATCTAACACATCTGAAAGCCCGTTAATAATTGTTCAGATTCGTAACTTATTAACCAGCTCAGACATGACAGTCCAGTTTTCAGTGTGTGAAGGTAGACTGAACATCCATGTGTGTGTGCTTGGACTCACTGGCAGAGGGCAGGCAAGGCAACAGAAGGCAGCCGAGTATCTAGATATTAGATTGACTTATTCTTTTGCTTTCGAGAGCCCATCCTTGCCATTCCAATCTACACGCACCCCTCTGAGAGTCAGTGCAAATTTGGCATTTGAGGAATTGCTTTACTCGAGGCGGGGGGGGATCCTGAATTTCAAGGACCAATTTGTTGTTTAATGAGAATTATTTCTGCAGTCTCCAGTCTCCGTTTTGCCTTTGCAGTGTGTGCCGGTAGGCAGCAGGGGCTGCTCCTCCTGCACCAGCAGCCCCGAGCATACTCGGAGCCCCTTATCTCTTTTGTATTCTGGAGATCAATTCACAAAACAAAGACAGCAGATGGGGAGATGTTGCATTGTCACAAAGTCAATATTTTTGAATCACTGAATGATTAAATAAGGATTGTTTCCTGGTTGTGCATTAATATACGGTCAGTTGCCAGATGAAAGATATAAAACGTATACAAAGTCTTGCACAAGCTATGATTTAGTACCAGGAAGTACCTGTCGATGAGAGATAAGCAACCTTTAAAGATGCCAGTGTTATTACTCTAGTAATTGCCTAAAACAATTTTCTGCTCTTGTCAGGAAATGATGCACTTATTCATTCTTGCTCTTTTAACCATGGCCACAACTGAGCTCTCTCTCTCATTCCTCATATGCTCTGGCACCAATTTGTACAAGCTGCTGTTACCACCAGCCCTGATGCTGTGTGTTGAGCTTGCTTCTGCCAGAGAGGCACTGGGAACATAATACCAGCTATTTTTCATCCTGAAGGAGTTTATCAATACACTGATTCCTTCTCCGGGTGTTACACTGTCACTGACAATGTTTGTGACCTTCTGCAGAGTTGCTAATAGCTGTGTCTAGGCAGAGAGCAATTTTTCCTCATCATATGGGCGTTTAACCTTTCCAGTTTTCTTCTTGCTGCAAACGAACACAATCTCAGCATCCCCCTAGAGGTTCTCACTGCCAGCAGAATGGCAATTAATGGCAAATTGGCATTCATTGCCAATTTC
>NW_009929744.1:0-5611 GCF_000696875.1 Nestor notabilis | reverse complement strand
GCAGGAAAAAAAATATGCCAGCAACTTGTTTTTTGTGAAACACATTTGACAGGCTTTTACTTATTTTCTCCTGTTTTGTTTTGAGTAATGGATTGACCCAGCAAATTTTTTATCAAAGCATAGCCATGCCTAACACTAGCACTGTGATGCTGCATCCTCCTGCAGGCTTCCTTGGGCGTCTCAGTGAGGGGTATCAGGAGATGCCTTCCACCCTTCCCTCCCAAGCCCTTGAGGGCAGAAAGGAGAAGGAAAACAGATTTAAACAAGGTTAAATGAAAGGACTCTGGCAGCCCAGTGGCAATCACCCAGGGGAGCCGTGTAATTGCAGGTTGGGCAAGCCACTGCCACCAGTGTCACCTTGGAGACCAGCTGGTAAACTCCAGGCGTCCCAAAAAGGGGGGGGGCCAAGGCAGCCGGGTGTGTAAACAAGTAAAACGAGATGGACAAGGAAGCTCTGCAGTGAGCCTGTGGCCCTGCATCCCCTCCACTTGCCGCCTGAGCCCGGCGAGAGCCTGGGAGCAGGGAGGCTGCTGGGGCACGTTGCCGTCCCAGCCCCCAAAACACCTCCCAGGTCCTGGGTGGAAACCCTGGGTGCAGGATAACATCGCAGGTAAAGGATTTTCTCTCTTGCTTGTTAGCTCACAATGAGCTTCTCCTATCAGTTGAGCCTGCAGTTCAGCAAAGATTAGGGGGTTTTTATATACACTTATCTCTCTATATATGTGTTTGGCAAAACATGTATATATGTATGCTATAAATATACATGCAAAATAGCAAGAGCAGTTATGCTTCACCTGCCAGAAGACAGGAGCCAGATGATGCTGGGGATGGTGGAGAGGCAGAGGGGTCTCTGGGGACTGGAAAGCCAGATTTTTAAGGCTGTATTTAGATGGTTGCCAAATACTCACGTGGTTTTTGTGCTTTTAAGAATTTGATGAAATTATTAGGAATAAACCGGATGTGTGCAATTGATCTAGGCCTCTTAACCTATTCCCAGATACTGGGATATTCTGGTTAGGGGTGGTGTGTTTGTCCAGGACAGGGGCTCTCTAGTAGAGGCTCTATGGGCTTCTGCCTGCCACACCGGGGTGTTTTTCAGGATTTTCACTGGAGGCCATTGGGCTCAGCTGAAGGAAAACGTATAAACAAACGTTGCTGAGTTTGTATTAAATCTGACTTGTGCCAGGTTTAAGGCTCATGCTTAGAGGTGTGCAAAGGTGTGGTGTGGTTGCTGAACAGCCTGAGGATCTTCTGGAAAAACCCAACTCAAAATTTCAGGTTTTTTACTTGTTAAGAAGAAATGCAGTCATTTCTGTGAAGCCTTCACAGCACAACATTGCCCATAGAAACAAACAATGCTAAGAACGTGGGTATCGTAATTGCTCATAGTTCAGACTATTATGCAAAACAAAACCCTCTAGCATTCAGAATTGAATTAACCAGCCCGTTTTTTAATTCACAATGGCACACATCCCTCTTGGAAAAGATATAAGAATTAAAACCATGCAAAATTATGGTTATGACCTTTTCTTGATTTATTAATGGTTGCTAATGCATAACACATTTGAAAGTTATACAGAGAACTATTATATTCAGCAAATCCTGTCTGTATCTGTAATTACTTCACATTATCCAAAAAGAGCTGAAAGCAAAATGAAAGGAGAGGAGAGAAAAGAGCATGTGAATTGCTGTGATTCCTTCTGGCTCTGATTCAGAATCTTTTTTCTTACTATACATCATAGTCTTTTAACAACCTAGAAGGCTGTTTATCTCTAGCTTAAACCAGCAGCCAACCTAAATAGGGAAGTGGTAGACATGTTACCACAGACCAGGCTCACATGTAGTAGGGTTTATAACTGGTTTTCTATGTTTATTCAATTTATAGAAAGGATTCTCTGACGCATGCTGCTGTGTGACACAGGAAGCCAGGTCATCTTTTAGCGGCTTTAGTGTAATGTGTAAGTGCAGTCACTTTCTGAACAGACTCCAGTTGCTGAGTTTTACATAGCAACATGATGTTGGTGGTTCTGTTATTGCACATTACAGAGGATGAAGATTTTCAAAGAGTGGCATAAATACTTACTATATATAATATTTATTAGTGGTTTTAACCATGATTCCTGAGGAAAAATGGGAAGATCTCACTCTATGGTGTTAGTGAGATTATTAGAGTGCTCTGTCCCAGTTCATCAGGAACACTGGGAAAAAAATGAAAAAGGTCAGGAACAACAGCAGAATTATCTAACACATGGAAACTCACTTTGTAGCAAAAAGGCCTGTCTAATTACCTAGCCAAAGAGGGTTTAAAAGAAACCTTCAAGTCTTTGCTTCTGGACAAATATTAGTAGGTAGCTCTTTAACTAGTAAAAGAAAGTAAAGCAGCATCTAACGATGGGCATAATTCAGACTAGAAACAAAGAACATATTTGGAAAAGAAAATCATTCAATACTGGAACAGCTTAGCCTAGAGATGGTGAGTTCTCAGCTAGAAATGCTTGTAGGTGTAGAATCAGACTTGCTGCTTACTGCAAGGTAACTGGGGTTTGGCCAGTTTTGGTGGCTCCTGAGATGCAGGAGATCATAATCATAATCATAGAATCACAGAATGGTTTGGTTTGGAAGGGACCTTAAAGATCATCAAGTTCCAACCCCCTGCCATGGGGGTTAGACTAAGTTGCTCAGAGCCCCATCCAACCCGGACTTGAACATTGCCAGGGGTGGGGCAGCCACAGCTTCTCTGGCCAACCTCTTCCAATGCCTCAGCACACTCACAGTAAGGAATTTCTTCCTTATATCTAATATTAATCTACCCTCTTTCTTTTTAAAGCCGTTGTGCCTTATCACTACATGCTCTTGTAAAAAGTCCCTCATCAGCTTTTTTGTAGCCCGCCTTTAGGTATTGGAAAGCTGCTGTAAAGTATCCCTGGACAGTAGACACCAGATATCAGATGATCCCTCCCTACCCTCAATTCATGAATCTCACTGCAATGACTCTTTGATGTACATTGCAGTATACTGGAAATGACTCCACTGAATGTCAGACAAAGAGCTACTGCACTCTTTTCATGGCGTGTGTTTGGGTAGATTTTTGCAGCATGGAGTGGAGATGAATTGTGTCATCATTTGTCTCAGTATTTATAGATCTACACAAATACATAACAGTATAAAGGCATAATGCACAGTGCTATGCATGCGTTATGCACTCTGTCCATAGATGCATAGGCATTATATATATATGAAATCTACAGTACATAATTACGTAATGTAAATACAGTTTGCACTGCGTTTATGTAACCTTACTGGATTTTATATTCTTGCTAGCTAAACATCTCCCTTTAAGGATACATCACTGTTTGCAGAAAACATTTTTGACTGCTGATCTCACATAGCTCTAAGGTCTTTATGGTCACTCGTTAATGAGTTCCCAGAAGAACTTTGCTCATTCTGGCTGGAGCAAAACTGAAATGGTCTCTTTTTTTACCATGTTAGATTTCTACAATAAGCTAGAACTGAAACCATTCTGGGGGAGCAAAAGCATTTTAGTTTTCTGTTTTTATGAGCCCAGCTGGTGTTGTCTGAAAGGGTTGCAGAAGTCAGCCCTTGTGCCATTACCAGCTGCTAGAGCCTGTGCTCTGTAGGCAGGAGTGGATTAGTTAGATTGAAACAGTCTCATTCCATGTTTCTCAGTAGTTTTCTCTGACTGTTTCAATTTATACTTCTACACATGCAGTGACAACAAGATTGAAAGTGCAGCATGCACTGACTATGCCTCACAGGGCCACCCATCTTCCTCATCTCCCCATCCTCAGCAGAGCACAAAGTACCCTCCAAGTCGAGAGCTCTTCTGTAAGTCTAACCAGCCCTTCTGTCACTCTTTTGTGCCCTGGTCCTCTGATGCTTTAAGGGCTGGAAAATATTTTGGGGGCCTCATGATCCACAGCCAGGATAAGAAATGGTAGTCCTAGCCCTGAGCATGTGGTCAGCAGACAGGCTTCAATGTGCCCCTAAAATGTCAATAGGGGCATAGACAGCCCCTAGTGCTCTTAGCAGAAAGAACAGATAATTCCTGTGGGAGGAGTGACTCTGCCAGCCTGGGTGTGCTGCTCTTGGTGGTGCTTACTCCAAGTCCATAGGCTGTTTTCCCACTTTTTATTCCACTCTCTTCCTCTGAGGGAAGCTGAAAGGTTTATGTGACTGTTGGCAAAGTCCTGAAATCCTGGAGTGTTAAAGGCTGTGCAAGTTTAGGGTATTAATTTGTCCTGCAGTTGTGTTAAAATAGCATGAGGTGTCATCTGTAGGTGAGGTCAGATCTTGGAGTGATTGCTGTAGCTCAGACATGTAATGAGAGAAAGCACTGCTCAAGAGAGCTAGAACTACAATGGAACAAAAGCAAACAAAAGGAAAAGGTCCTTACCCAGGACAGTTTTTGCTTTCACAGCTCTAACTGTGGGCAAATGCCAACTGCAAATCTGGCTAGGCTGAGGATGCTTGGCAGGGCTGCTGGTGTGGATATGCAGCAGTGCCCTTGTGGGTGCATACACTAGTTTTCAGTGCACTTGTACACTGCACGCAGCAAATTCTTACCCACACTTTCATGTTTCCATCCAGGTTAGTCACAGGGCGGTTGGCTGAGCTCTCATTTCAGATCTGGTGGCCCAGATTGGCAATTTCCTCTTCTGATAGAAGGGTATAAGGAAAAGAAAATAGAGGGCCAAAATGAGTTCTCATGAGAGAGTTGCCAGCACCTTGCGAGTGAGGGATTTGGGATGCTCCATATACTAAAGCAGGTTTCAGCACTCTGCCTTGTGCATTTGAATGAGTGCTTTCATCAAATCCATGCTGTATGAGTGCTTTTGTCTTCTAGATGCCGGGCACCGCAAGGCATGACCGAGAGATGGCAATCCAAGCCAAAAGGAATCTGTCCAAAACCACTGACCCCGTAGAAAGACTCCGCCTGCAGTGTTTAGCAAGGGGATCTGCAGGCATCAAAGGACTTGGCAGGTGAGTCCAAGAACTGAAATCCATTATTCAGCCTAATAGTTTTAGCAGTAAGAGGCTCGCGGGCTAAACAGGGACCAAAACTGAGTTTCCTCATTCCATTGCAAATGCCACAACTCACAGACTCTGAGCTTGGGGCTCCTGTGTTTTGGGAAACAGGACTGACTGGCTTACCTGTTGAAGGACTGAGAGAGGATCATGAATCCCTCAGAGGAAGGTGCTTCTTTGAGACCCAGAACAACTTCCTCCAGTGAGGAACATGAACCCCCTGCCTCTCTCTTTGTCATTTTCTATAATTATCTCAATACTGGGCATTTTGTGCTTCCTTTCATTTGGGGTGTGATTCCCTTCTGTGTAAAGATCTGTCAGCTTTCTAGCTTATGGAAGGCATCTAGACTCCTTCTGCAGTCACCCTGAGAGTGTGGGTCACCCCACCTTTAGGAAAGGGGAGCTTTATCTCCTTGAAACCCCTCCTGGGCCCAAGAAACCATCAAGGAATTGCAGGTGACCAGCTGAAACTTCATCTACATGCCAAACATATATATATATAAGTTAGAGCATATATATATATATATTAGTGTGTGTATATATATGTTAGTATCTATATAAAAGT
>NW_009929743.1:90949-114693 GCF_000696875.1 Nestor notabilis | reverse complement strand
CCCTAACCATTCTATGATTCTATGAAAGAAATACACCATGATATATTAAAGAATATGGCAATAGGTATCTTCCTCATGATGGATGAAGCATGGATATTTTTCAGTTCCACCAAGAGTACCCCATTCCTTCTCACCTCATGCCACAACCAAACCAGATCACCTTGGCTGAAAGAAGACTTAAGTGCTGCATAATACAAGAAGACTTATTGTGGGGGAGGTACCAAGTTTCTCTGCTGCTTTTTCCCACAGAAAGACAAAAAGTCTATATATTGACATTGACATACTGAAAACATTTATGAACACTTTTGGTTTCTAATTGATAAAGATACATACCCCTATAATACTCAAGCCTTTCAGGTAGTCCTGACGAGGTTGAGCTTGAGGCACACAGCCTGCTAGAACCACTTTCTTCTTCTCCTCTTGGGCTTTCCTAAAGAAGGTCAGAGAGTGTGTTAGAATTTTCAACATTGATCATTTTCAACTTCAAAGTAGTCATATTCTGCATGAGACACAGGAGAGCAAGCACAGTGAAAACATTCCCAAATCAGAAGTAACTTGTACACGTTTGAAACTCACACATAAACTAACACGCCAAAAGAATCCCATATATGAAGCTATCAGGCCACAGCACACATGGCTTAATTCGGGGAGTATCTACAGAGACCATTACCACTGTGTGTCTTGGACAAAAGTACAACCTTGAAACCTTTATTTGCCAGACTGATAGCAGAGAATCCGGTCAAGAAAGATGGAACAGAGATAAGAAGCACAACTCAGGAAAACTTACACAGAATGGATGGGACAGCCCATGCAGATAGGAACCGCTAGCTCAGAACACAAGCGTTTATGTAGCGCCAGGCAGAAAAGGACCAGACACATCAAGTCTTCTGATGTTTACTTAAAAATGTTTATTTACTTCTAAATGTGCATTTACTGAAAAAAAGGTTAAGTAACTGTTTACTTAAAATCATATTGAGCATTTTCAAGCTTTTAACTGCTTGCCTTTGGCAGAGAAACATTTGCCTGGATATTAACTTACATAATTCCTTAGCTTTGATGCTACCTTAGCACCAAGTAGGAAACCAAAACATGGAGATTAAATGGTATAACACTGTTCATTTCGTTAGTAATATTTTGACTCACTTTGAATTCGACACTGAATATCAAGCCATCACTGAATCTTGAAACTACAGGAAGCCCTGAACGAAACTACCGGCTGCATACAAAACAGTGAGATGCAAAACCTGCTTGTGTTCACTAAACTTTGAAGATCATCCATTAACACATTAACCCAACATGACTACCGCATTATAATGTGCAAAACGGTGAAGAAAAGCAGCACTGAATAATTTTAGCAGAGTTACTAGGTGTGACATATTCTCCGCTGCTCTACAAACTATCTTTCACAGTAGCATGCTGTGTCGCAACCTCCTGGCAGACTTCTGTCAAACTGGAAACCTTGTAAATTCATATTTTCTCCAGCAATGTATGGATTCGTGAAGTGTTTACTATTATGTTGGAACAGGCTAAGACATGTCATAACATTTTTCAGAAAAATTATCTTATCCAAAATACATAATTGCTTAGACAATTTCATACTTTTCAGCTTGCTTGAGCTGTCTCCATGACGAATGTACTCGAGAAAGCCGTGTTCGACAAGCACAAGGATACAACACTGAGTATCTGGAGATCTCCAGCAAATGCAAATTTAACGAAGAGAGAAAAAGAACAACAATAAAAAAAACAAACAAAAAAAAAACCCACAAAAAGAAAACAAAACCACACAAAACAGACTAGTACCACACACAGTTCCAGTACTCACAATTTTCACTTCATACGCATAATATAGACAAATTTGTTTACAAATTATAGCTCAAATGAAACCTCACAAGATTACACAAATTGTAGTATTAAAGGAGATTACAGGTCATCCTACCAAATACCTGTGTTAGCACAAAAATGAGGTATTTAAAAGGAAAAAATAAATATCCTATACACAGACAACTGTGAAATAACATGAAAGTTTATTACGTCCATTACCTTATATGTAAATGTAATGGCAGTAAATCCCTATAAAATATTCAATTTTATTTTAGAGGGACTTTCAGGAAATCTTCAGACATTCATCATGGAGAGCCACACTGGTCCTCTACTTGCATGCTAAGGTGTATAATACAAATGCAAACCCTTCCATTTCTTCCTTAATAATACTTCTGTGGATAAAGAACTATGATGAAATGTTAATTTATTACATGTCTTAGACAGGGAACCTAGCAACAAGTCTCCAAAACCTGCAATTCTTTTTTTCTTTTTTAAGGGTTTTGCAAAAACTTCAGAGGTCACCTACTTCTACATATCCAAGTAAAAAAACAACCACTTCTTGCATTACCTAAAAATGTCACATAACACCATGTGACACTCCACTAGCTCAAAGGATAAAAATCACTACTTAAATAGTCTTAGAGACTCAACCTAATGCCTCGAGGCAAGACAATAAGACCTGTCTCCAGCAAACAATGCACACATCCCTCGGAAACTCTGCATCTGGTATAATCTGCTGCTAGCAACAGCCATCTCCATCTACTTGAAAACCTGTGAGCGCTACAGAAGAAAAACCTTTTATTCAAATCTTTTTATCTGAGGTAAAAAAAATAAACAACGTTTCCCTTGACACATTAAATGGCATTTTAATGTTATCTCACAGCTTTAACATTTTGCCATATCTTCTGGGACTATAACCGGAGCTAGGGGGAAAAAAGTTAAGCTGAATATTCTTCATAATAAGCATTGCCTTCTTCTAACTTTCCTGAAGTTATGCAGGTCTCCACAGAATAAAGAATTTTGTACACTGAGATTTTTTTGCTTTAGAATGCAATTAAGTGGAAATGTCAGAACTAAATTTTCAATCAGTCAGTTTTCATTACATCCATAATATGCTGTACAATTCATGAAACCCACCATAAATGAAAAACCATTGTAAGGAAATTATGCAAATTTTTGCTTCATTATTAAGAAGCCACTTCTCTAAATATGCATTACAGTACTATACTGTCACCTCCTTTTAGTATTGTTTAATGAGCCCTCCTCATATTAACAAAAGCCTACAAAAATTATCCTTTAAAAATCTAGTTAGCACAGCAACTGTATTAGAAAAGCCTTTATCCTTCAAAAACATGAATAGTGATGGAAATAATACCTCATGGAATCTAGTAGGTGGCATGAACAAATATATCTTCCCTTTTAGATACCCTTTACATTTTCAATTACATGAGCCTTACCTTGAACTTTCAATTTAATTGACTTGGGACACATTTTCTAGAAATACACTCTTCTAAAAAGTGCTTGCAAGATACACATCTGAATAGACATTTAATTAGAACTATTCTTTTTAAAAGAAATGTATTATTTGAGCTACTTCCTCAAGTAATGGGTGGGGAACAAAAGTAAAAAAAGAGAGAGAAACAGGGGCATAAAAAAAAGATGGCATACAGTAGAGGACTCGTACAAGGTCTATACTGAGATCTTAGATTATACTCCATTGTAACTCCATTGCAACTGTAAGTGTACTATCAATGAAATATGTTCAATATATTCTGCTTTTTACAAAGCAAACATGAGGATGCAACTAGGATGGGGAGAAACTTGTGCCTTACTTACATGCACTTCTATTTATGTTGCTAGGTACCTGGCAAAACTGGAATACTCTGCTCGCAATTTTATGCCATGTGTTGTTGTATGGTTCCTTTACTTTTTGATTTTTGAGCTCATAGAAAATTTGGTCAGTAACAGAACAAAGATAAAGAAATATACCCCAGGCCTCTAGAAAAGCCCCCTGTAAGCGTTTGCTACATCAGCACTATGTGTATGGCAGCAGTGCTGGATACCACGGCAGCAAGTGCAGGAAGCTGTGGTACTATCTCCACCACTTCTTCGTGTCTCTCACAGCTACTCAGGGTGAAATCACCACAGAAGAAGAGTTATGGACTTTTCCCTGAGGTTCAAACCCAGGGAAAACAATAAAAATAAAGAAAAAAGTGAAAGTAGAAAAGATGGGCTATGTTCAACGGAAAACAATCTATGACATCAAAAGTAATTGCTAACTCGCTCTTTGCTAGATAGAAGTGAGAGAAGCAAAAGAAGCCAGATCATCACTGCTCACCTGCTCGCTTCCCTCTCCATACGCAGAGCTGCCCACTGGACTTTTAAAAGCTGTAAACTCTTAAGTGAATGATCCTTAGCTTTCAGAGAGCCAACATTACTACTCACCAAGGTATCCCAGCTGCGCAAGAAGGCATGGCAGGCATCTGAAATCAAAAGCTGTCTGCTTCATAAGGAGCAGAGCTAGCAAATACAGGCTAGTCATCATGAAACATGCAATTCACGAAGTGTTGTTCTATTACCAGGTATGTGAAACCAAGTATTATACCTACAACACCCAATTTTTTAACTCCACAGCCCATGGTGAAATTAAATAATTGTTTAAACAATGAGCAGCAAGCTGCCTGCAGCAGAAAGACTAAGTAGCAGTCAAATAAAACCAAGAGCAGAATTTTAAGCAAAAGCAGTAAGTTAGAGGGGAGATGTTTTACAGTGAGCTTGCCAAGCTTAGCATTGATAGTAGCTGGGAAATATTCATGAAATAAGAAAAGGAACTATTTCTAATGCTAAAGCACAATAGGAAGCATCTTTGTTGCCTGAAATGATAATGGAAGTATTTCAACCTAAATCTTACTAGGCAAATGACAATTGACCATACACTCAAGTAAGTTTTTGCATCAATGAGCTATTTCTATCATACTCCCCTCCTCACTGTTGTACCAGTAAAATCCTGGAGACTTTCACATTAAGATGTACATAGTTAAATCTAACTGTGCAATGCACCAGTGTGCATGCCATTCTCACAGCCTCTTGTTATACAAAATACCTTCTCAGGTATTTTAGAAAAGTGTGAAGCCATAAATCAACAGGAGGTTTGTGTCTAGAAACACCTGAAGAAATGTTAGTATACATGAAGAAGTTCCACTAAGACAGCTCTAGCTGAATACAGTATGAGCTGGGTATATGATGAGATCAGGCAGCCAAAGGTTATAAAATGTGAAATTGGAGGGATACTACTTCCCAGGCTGTAGAAATAATGATATGTCATCTCTGGGGAAAAAGAAATGCTATTTCACTACAGATTCAAACGTGTGAAAGGTCTTCCAACCATCTCATCTGCTGAATTAATCAGTAGGAAGCCACAAGTTTCAAAGAGAGCCCAACATCCCTGGAATGAAAAGATGGTGCCTGTATAGCATCTGGAATACATTCTTGAAAATCCATAAAATCACACAGCTATTTTCTGTTTGAAAAATTACAAATGGTAATTTAACTGCGGCTTTACAGGCTTTAAGCCAATCTAACGTCTCATTACTACCCAAAGGCTTGCTTCCCATCCTCCCTGTATCTTATTACTGCTCCTACCTTTCTCCAGTTCCAACCCCTCCTCCTGCTCACTTCTGGCCATCTGGTATCACTCCTCTGCTCCAAGCTCTGCAGCTCACTGGAGCCTTCCAGGGCCCCAGTGAACTCACTGACACAGGAGAAACCTATTGAGCTGGGTTTGGGTTTTCTTTTACCATTTTATTCCATTAAGTTAGCTCATGGGAGAAGGGCTGCAGAGAGCCGAAACAGAGGTCAGGGGAAAGCTGCTGGGAAAGAAATGGAAAAACGGAAGGACACGGAAACTCCTTGTTCCTTCTGTGGTGACTTTGACAAGTCTTGTGAAACATTGGAGGTCACAATATGCTGAGCAGCATGACTGAATGAAAGGTGAAAAAAGGGTAAAAAAAAAAAAAAAGCCCTCATACACATGCTTTTGAGGTTAGGGACAGCCTCATAGTCAAAGGCATGTGGAAAACCTGAGGTAAGCTTGTCAACATCATTAATTAGAGCAGAACCACTTCAATCTACTTAGGCCTGTCACCTTCCTTGTACACTTCCACAGCCCTCAAAGAATTACCATATTTTCCTTGTGAGATATGTGAAGATGTAAAGTTCATTTGAGGATGCTTATGCTAATTATTGGAGTTCACTAAATTGCTCTTTGAGGACCATTCTAGCAAAGCAGCCCTCTAGTTTCCATGTTGCATCCTCTGAACTTGTCTCCTCTGGCAAAAGCCACTAGGAAACAGGTAAATACTCAAAGTGAAAAATAAGTTGCGCCTTCTTCTGAGAAAAGCAAGCATGTATCTTCTGAAAATACTTCAAAAAGACATAAATGCTTTTTCCATCAGACTCCAAACTGTTTACTGATGCTGTAAAGATACTCTCCAAGCAAAAATAAACAAAAGCATGGAAGTATCCTCCTCCAACAGAGCTTTTCAGAGGAGCTGAAATGTCAGCTCTCAGAATAACCCCAGGACTCAGATGCTACATATCAAATTATTTCCTAAATTTCTGAGAGAACATACCTGAGGAAGAAACAGTGTATTCTATTTAGATTTGGATATTCACAGTATCTGCATGAACAAACATTACAGCTCTTGTATCTTACCCACTCAGAAAAAAATGCATTTGAATGCACTACTCAAACTTCTGCTCTTCACAAGTACAACAGATCCATCCAGGCTCTTACAGTAAACAGTGGCGCATTAGTTGTAATATCCTGAATTGAATTTTGTCCTTTCTCTTTAGCTTCTACCACTGCTTTCCTCCTGCAAGTGCAAGCATCTTTGCATTCTTTCTCCTGCTTCAAAAAAGTAAAGAGTTTACCCTCTCCCTTCTCTCCCTTTGAACTTGAAAATCTAATCCTACTCTGAATTTATGTTTGCATATATAGATAGATGGTCTAATCAGATATACTCGCTCTCAAAACCAGTGAAAGAAGATCTGTAAATTCACTTGGAAAGGGATATTAAGCCTCTGTCACATTAAAGAAATTAAAATCATTACAGGGAACTTTTAAATAATCCACTTGTCTCTTACTCTGTCTTTCTACATGTACTCCTGTAAGAACTGTAATATTCTATTGTATTATTTGTGGTGTATGTTTTGTTACCTGACCATTCATTCTACTTTACCTTCCCAGTCTTCCCACTCTTAGTTCTATTCATCTTTTTAAAAATAAAAGAAATGCAGCTTAGGGCATACTATTATTCCAATTAATTTGTGAAATACTACACTGCCTCTCAGGTTCCAAGTCCAGGCAGGCTTTAAGTTACATGCATACGTGGCCAATAGTTGTAATATAAAGCCTGGTTGATACAATGGCTAAAAAATGAAATTAATGTTGAATGAAAATTAAATAAACCAATTTTTTCCCCTCCAAGGTGTAGCATGCTTCTCAATAACAGACTACCTACAAAATTGAAAAAGGATCACCAGAAGAGGCTGCTGTCCTAGAAGCTATTATGAGTACTTCTTATTATTTTTTTTTTTATTAAGTAGTACACACCAGGAAAAATTTTCCATCAGGTAAAGTAGTTGAAAAATCAGGAAAAGAAAGCGTGCAGAATTGACATGGACTAAACACACAGAGCAGTACATGGTACTGACAATGCTGTTCTACTGAGTCACCAGAACAAAACCCCTGGAGGTCTCTATGCTGTGTCTGACATGGAACATTGATAAAAAGACAAGGATAACCAAGGAGCTAAGAACCAACTCATTTTCTATTGAACACCACCGGGGCAGCTGAGGATGAAAAGTCACAGACCTGAAGGACAGCCAAAATTCTGATCATCTAGGCTTTTTGTTACTCAAAATCAGGTAGCTATGACTACTACATGAAAGGGGGGAAAAAATTATCTTCAAGAGCCACTAAATACAGTTTTCATTATGTGTGCACAGAAGACTGCCAGAAACTATCCAACAAAGAAAAAGGGAACAAAAATCAGTGAGGTAATTTTCAAACAGTAAGCTACATTGACCATTTCTGTTCTGGAAACGCTATGTGAGCAGCCACACTGTGCCTAGCTTTTGTCAAGAATTCTGCGATAGATAAGGACTATGGCATGGTTGAATGAAACAGAAACGAGTGACACAGAACAGAGCAGAAACAAAAAAGGAGGTTTAGCTCCTCAGTAATGGAACCTTCATTCTGTCCAAATTGCACTCTATTACATTTTTATTAACCTTTTACTTGTTTTTAAATTTATTAAACTCTTCCAGTAAAGCCCAGTAAGCTCTTCCTAATCTAAAGACATGAGAACCATTTTATTTAATTCCAAGTCATGATCATAGTATCTGAACAGCAATAGAAGTAATAAATTATATAGAATACTGTCTCTTATCCTCCTTAACCTTGGCTTTTTAGAATTAGGGAAATGTGGGTGGAAAGGACTTCTAGTGGTCACTTAACCTAACCTCCTGCTCACAAGTGGACTACTGACAACATCATTGCCCAGACAAGGCTGGAAAACTTGCTGTCACTTGCTACTTCTTCTGGTCCAATCAAGAACTTCATTCCATTATCTTTGCAATTGTCCTTCAAGTAATTATAGGCTAGTGTCAGATTATCCACTAGCCTATGTGCCACTCATGACAACCTGACCATTTTAGCAGCCCTCCAATGGACCCGCTTGCTTCCTTGTGTTTCTCAAATGTCTCCACTAATCCCAAAACACAGTAATCCATGTGAAGCTCCACCAAGTAAATAGGAATAAATGCCTTCTTTCAGTTTCTTGTTACTGTATGTTTTATTCACAACTGAGTGACACATGACAGTTGCTTGAGGTTTCTTGGTCCTCACCAGATGTCTCACATTCTTTGCAACAGGCTACTTAGCCAACAGCCTTATTCAATAGATTACAAAGCTGTGTTAACTAACTCTTCATTAATAGCTTCAATTTGTGATCGTTTTATACCACACCTAAAAGAATGGTAAAGATCCAAACAGTTTTCCATGGACTACATTCTGACATACACATTTGTTGGACAAAAAAAATCTGGTTTCTGTACTGCAGAAGCACTAAGATGTTCTACCACTCACAAAATCATCACAGACCCTGAAAGCAACAGACTCCTACCCTGCTTTAACTTGATGCTTTACAAAGGCCTTGCACCACATCCCACAATACAAACTGAAGAGAGATTACTATTTTATTTTCTTCAGAGACCGAAGCTTTGACTCTGTTGTTACATGTACAGGTTCAAAAGTTTATGACCATTATTCAAGAAACTAATCCTATTTCTGAAGAAACATTATTTTGTCTTTTTCTACTCAGGAATTCTTAAACATATTACCAAAACAAAAGAAAAATTAAATTCCTGGGTGACTTGAATGACAACTGCACTTTGCTTCCGCCTGTATACTCCCTGTACACAGTTGTTGTCACTGATGCTTAAGCATGGGAAGGGAGAAGATGCTATTAGAAAGCAGGAAGCACAAAAGTGCATCAAGCAGTGCAAGATGGCTTGAGTGCAAGATGGCTTTAGTGCACTCCTACCGCGAGGTGGGACTCAGAGTACCTACATCTGCTCGTCACTAACAATTTATGCAGCGCTCTTGCTTCCATTGTGGTTTAAGCTTTTTGATGTGTATGGTTGGGAAAACACTTGCAGGGGGAGTGCCTGTAAAATGAAGAGACAAGCCCTAGAAGTAGCTCTGAGAAATTAATACCAGTTTTGTCACCTAAATTAGCTGAAAATATATTATTTAAAGAACTAAAAATACTAACTTCTATCAGAGTTGAAGGGGTAATATATCTAAGCATATTATCTTGCCTAAGAATGTTCCTAAAATAACCAAGATATCATTCTAGTAGTTTTCACAATGGATAAAATTTTACAAGTTTAATACACTATCAGACATCCCATAGGGATATTAATAAGTGCATGGGCTCATGAAAATTTTAGGTCACATTCATATCTGTAAGGTCAGAATAACTTAAAGGATCCAAACAACAAACATTAGCTCCTATGCCTTAACACTAAACATTTCTAACAAAGAGCAATCTGACTTGGCTTGGATACAAATATATACACTTGGATATAAATATATGCACATGACAATTACTTTACTCTAAAAGCTCTATTTCCTTTTTATTTTCTTCCATATTTCCCATAAACTTTAACTCTCACAGATTAATACCACCATTTTATAGCACCTCTTTAGCTGTACATAGAGATAGAAGGAATATTCTATTTTTGAAGAATAAGCAGAGGAATGTCAGGAGAAAGGCCTTATTGCAGTATGCTAGTGCTCAGTGGCTTTTTAAAGATAATAATCTATCATGAGAGTAATGGGTAACTTTTAAAGGTTGTATAGGACTTGCAAAATAAAATGAGCTAGGTGCTTTAAAGTTTCCATAATGATCTTTAACCTTTTTATCTCAATCCGGTTTCTGATGAGATCACCCACAGGTCTGTACAGAAAATGGAAGCAGACTCTGGCTGCCTGTTCCTGGGACTCCCAAACCTCCTTTGTACGAGAGATTTGTGCTCTTATTAATGCTCTAATGAAAAAGGCCTTCAGTGTTAAAGCTGTCTCCCTGGACTCCAGGCACATAGTAAATTCACGCAAAAGTTGTAACATTCAGGTTTCTCTGTAACATGTAAACAGTTGGTTATAATAATATCATCAACCTTTACACACCTGTAAGCAATATTAATTGTTCAAGTAGCATTTCCTATACAACCACTTCATATTTATAATTCTTTTCTATTTTTAATACAATATACATCTCTGCAGACTAAAAGACACCTCACAGCAGGAAATGATACCAAATAATGCAATGCTCTGCATTAAGCTCACTTCATGCAGCTCAGAATTCTAGTGAATCCCACTGGAAATTATCACCTTGTTATGAAACTTTGGAAAAGAAATCCATCTGCTCCTACCAGGAGTCTCAAAGAAATTCTGTTCTACAGTTTTCAAACACTGAAGAGTTTGAGAGGATGGGAGAAGTGCTAACTACAAAACTTACATGCCTGAAATTTGCTCTAAATGATTTCTCACAGTTTTCTATCAAGTTTTCATAGCAACTCAACCACATTTTCAGACTTGCATTACAGTAAGTGTATAATATTTTTCCTTTGAAATACTGCTTCATTAATAAACATCACAATTTTTTCCTATCACAGCTTATATACAAAGATTCAAAGTATTAAATAGGTAATTGAGCCTTTATTCTTAACAGTCTACACCCAGGAAGATCTTCCCCCGTCATCAAGCAGAAGTTTGGTTTTAACCAGGTGCCAGATGGAGTCAGAACTTTTCTTTTAAATAAAGCTCAAATTGGGAAATTGAGCACTGCACTTGCTGAAGCTCTTTTCAAAATCAGAAGCACATTCATCAACTTTTCACATGCCTTGCTATTGGACAACACAATCCAGGTTTCTCTCGAACTCAGGGGAGCAAAGTGTGCATTAAAGTTAAGATACAAAACCCTGTAGAATATAGGCCTACCTATATAAGCAGAAGGTTGGTTATATTCTTCAGTGAGGGACGGTAAGCATGAACTTAAATATGTTACAAGTGCACACTACAGAATTACAGAAGTAAAAACTTACCTTCTGCACTACTGTTACCAGCAGCTCAACCTGATGGAGTTTTTTTAAGGCAGCTTAGATTTAACAGTATAGAACACTATGGAGTGAACACCTTAGGTTGCTTCCCTGGTTTTAGTAATTCCCTTTCCATAGAGCTAGACAGTGCTGCACCGCTTACTTCCCCCCACCTTTTTTCTTTTTGAGAGGAGTGTTTTGGTTTTGTTTTTAATTAAAGCTCTTACCCTTTTATGAGCCCTGATTATGGATCAAGTGAAGGCCAGATCTACTCTTACGACCTTCAGAAGACTTGAGAGCCTTCACTCCTGATGCACTTTCCTTAAAATGTTATAACTACATTCTCCCTCCCTACTCCCATGAGCATACTGAAAATGACTCTTACTTTCCGCCTCTGTTCACAATATATATCAATTTATGGAACACTCTATGATTTCTGCCAGTATTTGCCACTTTCTGAAAAAGCTATCAGATGTTACATGCAGGAGCATCTTCCCTCTGGTGGGAATCAGGCAAGCTCAGACAAGACCCTATGTGTAAAGCAAGGTTAATTTAAAGGGATATTGTACTATTATATTTATGTTCTAAATTATTTCTCTCTCTATGGAAATAGCTGTATCTATAATAACATTGAGATGGATAAACTGTGTTTCCACCCAGTTTGAAATGTCTTCAGTATCAGAAAATCACAATGTCAGAAATACATACAACAAATCAGAAAACAAAAATAGATTTCCTGCAGCCAGCTTATCTCAAACTGTGCCTCCAACAACTTTTGCTTTAAGAAGTAACCCAGAAGAAAAAGCAGATAAATATTTTACTATTTATACGTTAGCTTTATCAATTTTAAAGCACAAAACCAGAGCATGTGTGGTGTTCACAATGAGTTATAATATTCAATAGGACTGCTCAAGCTCTAAAGTACATGAATAATTTGAGAGTTTGCACATAACTCTCAAAAGTTATAAATTTTAAAAAGCCAACTCCTTGATTTCATGTTTCTTATTCTAAAATAGTGTGCATTTGACCTTGACATTAAAATAGGCAACTATACTCTCCACATTTTCAGCTTATTGTACATTTTAACTAACATTTTACAAACTATACCCACTGTATTGGCATTCCACAACCTGATATTAAGGAATTTGCAACACATTCATTGGATTTAATACAAACACAACCCAAAATGCTTTGATTTTTATTACTGATTTTCTTTCTGCAAAACTGGACATAACAAAAGGGATGCATAACTTAAACAGAAACTGTTCAAGATACCAACAGTCTCCCCAAAAGAGAATTTGCTGCGTGTTTCTACAAAAGGAAGTCATATAGTGCTAATTCATCCAAACCACCACTGAGGCTATAGACTATAGACAGTTTCATAGAATCATAGAAATATGATATCATAGTGGATAGTTTCTATCCACTCATCTTCTTCCAGAATTTATCCAATCCTTACCACACACTTCAATTCCTAATTGCACCACAGAAAGTGCCTGGAAGCAGTTTGAAAGCATATATTCTCTTTCCTGTTGCTCTCAGACTCCCCAGCTACATGTACATTTCCTTCTATAAGATGCAGCACTCCACCTGCCACAGGGCCACCGGCCAATACTTCATAAAAAGCATAATACCAGATTGGCAGTTCTGTAGAAGCCCAAGCAACACAGGATGATTTTTCCATGATTATCAACAACAGTTTCCTCTATGGACTATAAATCATGCTCTTCTATCTTTTGCCTAGCATACAGTCGTCTTCATGATAAAGAGAGCGTCTGATTAAATCAACTGGCTGAAGCATTATTACTTTGTTGTTATTGTTTCTTTTAGTATTAACCCAGTATTAGCATGCTCCTGGCCAGAGGAAATTTTCTCAGTATTCCAAGATTTATTAAATTTAACATCCATCAATTATCACCACAGCCCATGGTGTTTGTATAAATATGTATAGCTATAGTTATTATACATCCTTAGTGCCACTTCGAAACTGGTAGGATCTCTCTTTTTAGTTCTAATGTACACAGCGTTGCCCTTATTCACAGGGCTCCCCACCACAGATATTCCCTTAACGTTAAATTGTCTTTGCCAAAAATCTAATTACATAGCCCTCATGCTGTATCATTTTCCATTCCCCCCCCCACCATCTCCTACATATATCTAAAAAAAACTGCCTTAACATCACCCTATTAGACCTTTATTCCATATCCCCACCCTTCTCAATTAGAGAACTGTGAACTAGCTGAGAAATTGTTCCCACACATCTCAAGTCTAAATTTTTTTATATTTATTTTCACCTGTTTCTTCAGTTCTTTCTTAAACTCATTATTCAGACAATACCCAACAAAGAGAATCAGTTTCATACTGCCATTCATCCTTATCAAACTATCAGTTTGAAATCCATTTATGATTTTACCTTTACCCAACACAGTCAGTTCAAAAATAATCTCATTTAGGGTAGAACAATGTTTATGGTAAAAAATACGCCCTTAAATGTGATGTTTAAAGTTTTCTGGAAAACACTGTTTAGTTCAGAAACCAGATAAACAGTCCAAACAGGTCAGAGGGACAGACAGTTGCGTAGGAAGGCACCTTGTTACACTGAACTTCCATTTGTCAAGGAAATCTTACACCAGCAGAAGTTGCCCGTCTGTTGCATATAAAAATAGCAAAACCAGTTTGTTTGCATTCCCAGTAAAAGCTAGGCAATGGGGAGGGAGCAAGATACATCTCTGTTTACAAGCAGGCTTCCAGGAAGAGTGAAGTAGAAGTTACTGTTGACAAGGACTCCTCACCACTGATAATGGGAGGGAAGCGTGGGAGGGAAGGACAGCCTCCCAGTTTTACTGAAAATCACCAGAGTTTGCTATGATAACAGCATGAAAATAGAGAAATGGGGACTTACCAAAGTCATAAAAGAATCATATCAAGAAAAATCATACGGTCATACGGTATGAATTTAAGAAATTCTCATAAAATCATGACAGATCACAGCTTTACTTGAAGACAGATCTTTAAGCAGCTATGGAGCTACTGTTTGTCCAAGGTTTAAAATAAAAATAAGTGTTCTTTGTAAAGAACAAAACTAATGGAATTACACGCTGATAATTCAGTTGCTCTTTCCCGGCTACTTAACAAGTCATTTGCTTTGCAAGAAAAATCTGATTTTTGCCTTAAAAACTATGTGCCCGAGACGCTAACTGGCTAAATATTTTTAGCTACTTCCAATGCACTTCTAACAGGCACTGTTTACAAAATATTCCAAAGACACTATATGATTTCACAAGAAATGTAAACACCACCATATGGTATCAAGAATTTTTAAGCAGTGACTAGAAGCAACAGTGCAACAGTTTCTAATTACCAGCTTAAAAAAAAACACACAACACTTGAAATTAACACAGGTAAGTAAGCCCCAATCACATTTTTGTTAATTCTGTTATCCCAAACCACAGTTTCAATTAATATAGTCAAACAGCCAACACAATGTTTATGACTCAGTATTCTAATGAATCTGTAACCTCTCCTGCAGGAGGGCAATTACACCACTATTAGTTCACACTATTCCTCTCAGAAACCTAAGGTTGTTGATGCAGGATTTCAGACACTATTACTTCCACAACGATTTCTGATAAAGTGAATTTACCTCAAATAGGAGAAGTAAAAACTGGAAAGCCAGTCCACATAAATCACAGAATTTTACCTCTTGTATATGCAAGCTTCTGGGAAATTAGGCCTTGTTTCTACCAAAACAGTATTTACGATAAATTGGATGTGCTGAATAGTCTAAAGACTCATGACAGACGTCAGATGACTTTGAACCATAGTTATGAAGGTCAAGGTTTGATCTTGAACTCTAGTATTAGAAAACAACATTATCAAAACAAAATTCCTCCATACCAAAACAACAGATCGCTAACAAATATTTCTCACTAAGTAAGAATTGAGCTTTAAGAAATCTAGAGAAGCATGAAGATACTAGCACATGAAAGAACAATTCATGGCATACCTAAAGCTTTGGTTATAAAATGTACCACACACTAAAAATCTTCCTTTTGCAGTATTTACTATGTGCATGCCCACTGTCATGTATGTCAACAGGGAGGGAGGGAAAGTAACTTTTTCACACACATTATCTAATTTTGAAAAAGTATAGTATGCTACATACCTGAGTAGTACTGCAAGACATACAGCAGAAGCTGAAATAAGAATTTCTAGTTTGCCACAAAGGTCTTTTGAACAACAACAATCCATTGTTTTATTATTCTGAATTGCAGATTTTCAGCATTTGTGTTCTTTTTCCCCCCAAGACCTGTGATAAATTAGGACTGCATTGTTGTAGAAACTAATTTATGTCAATTTGCTTTAGAGCTGAGAACTGAGGCCTCAAAGGTGAAGCTTTGTGGGGGCTCTGACTCCTGGGATCTCGGCTGAATAATTCACACAAGCCAGGTCACAATACCTTACCCCACAACAAGGTGCATCTGTTTGTGTTAAACAGTTCAGTAATTTGCAGTAGTACTGTGGAGGGGGGCAACCCTATATCTTGGCTGTATCGTGGACAGCTTCTGGAATGCTGCTTACCAGCTTAGACCTCAAAACATTTACATGTGAAACTCACTGTGAGCTGGGAACCCTTTTATCAGACTATAGATAAACCAAGAATGAATTTACAAAGTACTCTTCTATTCCTCGTCATAAAAATCTTAAATGAAAACAAAACTGCTGTCCCTCAGATATCTTCTCAACAGTACTGTATACATTAGCCAGCCTCAGGGGAAAAAAATTCTGAGATCAACCTCAACTGGTAAAACAAAATACAAGGTCATGTCAGTATGTATTTGCATGTTTAGGATGTTCTTATGTTGAACGCATGCTGATCTGATTTATTATCTTAAGTTTATTAGCCAAAGAGACCTTGAACTCTTCCTGTACTAATTAAGGGCAACTATTTTATTTGAATTGTGTTGCTCCTCATGTGTTCTCCTTCACCTTAAAATAGTTTCTCAAATACTCATCAGATGAAAGGACTGACAAACAAAAAACCCTGAGCAAGCAAGCAAAACAAATGAAGGCCTTTGTAATTCTGTGTACAGAATCTATCTACAAGGATATAGCTTGTGTAGCTACCGAATACCTTCTGTAACAGTGCATTTTATACTCTCAACATTCTAAATTTGAGGGAGAGATGAACATAAACACCTTTAAATTTTCTTTTTCCAGTAGCAGTAGAGTATGTCTAGGTAATACACAACAGCTTTCACTTAAATTTTCAAGTGCTCTTTTAAATACTAAATCCTCATACCCATCTGGTTAGTTATTATCCAGTTCTTACAGTGGCACATATCTAGATAGAGACTGAAGTGGGCTGAAGGGGCAGTAAAAGAATTATTATACCTGAAGTCTTTACTGCAGATCCTTTAATCTACCAAAGTTAAGTGTTCTTTGTTAACACATCTGATTCTATTCCATCCCCTGAAACATTTCATCCACTTCTACACTGAAGGAACAAAAAAAATCCTGATCTTCCATCCAAAGAAGTTATTGCTCTACATTAATCAAGGATTATTGATATAAAACAAAACACAGTATAGCAGCACACAGAAACACGTGCTGATAGTTGGATGAAAAAGACCATCTCAAGCATTTCTCATTTATATTAAAAGTTATTTGTTATGCTGACTTTGATAAAGATGATCTAACTATTAAGTAAAAAGTAAGACTATTTAATTTATTAAATGAAAGCTTAAACTCAGAGGGGACCTCTCATTCAACCATTTTTCATGAAAAATACATATTTAAAAAGACTTCAGCACTGCAAGTCACTCATTCTGCATTATCTTTCCTCTTTGTTCCCCATTCCCAGCTGTGGAGATTGCATGAACATTTTCAAAGAACACTTTAAAGACTAGTTCAGGCACTTTTGCTGGAAGTTCACTATTTTACTGTTTTACTTTTGAATTTCTTTGCATAGCTAGATGGCTAATTGAATTTACCCTTGCTGCTAGTGTGCAAGGTACAAAGAGGAAGATACTTCACAAGGAACCTTCAGTACTTTCTGTTAGAGTGCCGTAGATTTAGACAAAGGTTCTTGTGCATTATATTTTCCTGAGTTTTGTTTGTTGTTTTGTGTTTGTTTCTTTTTTTCTTGGAGGTGCATGAGGAGAGGAACATTATTTCAAAAGAATAATAATACATAAATCTAAGATTATGGAGACAGGAGGCTGGCCTGCCAGCCACTACCAGCACTCAGCTGTGCCAGGCCAAGAAAGGGAAAACAGAGGGCACCGGGCTGAGCTAGCATAAGGTGGAAAAAGCAGATGATACAGGAAAGAGTAGAGCAGAAGGGATGTAAAGAAGGCAAGGTATGGCAGAGTACATAGATTACAGGAAACGTTTAGTGATTTGACAACGCCTATGAGATCTGTCATCCTGCCTTCAAGTTTCACAAGTGCCACTGGAGCCCATTCCCACCAAGCTGACAAACTGGAATGACTCAATTACAATGCTGTACACACTGACTTCCTAAATGCTCTCCCAGAAGAACTTGAAGCTATTTTCCACCCTACAGACTACCATTATAACCTCTCAGCTTAACACCAAAAGCTAGAACAAGCAGTTGCTATACTGCTTTAAAAACTCACAAGCAAAAAGATTCCAAGTCTTCTCTATCTCAAATAAAGTATTTAAGGAAAGAACATATTTCAACAGTTGTATGTAAAATCATCTACAGAATATATTAAAACAGTACAAAACTTAGCATAGTTATGCAATGGATTATTGCTGATTTATCATCAATATGTAACTTACTCTACATTACTAAATAAAAGAAGTTGCATAACGTTATTTCCTGGAGAGTAGGGCAGTCATCCTCAGCGAAAAGCAATAAAACCAGGATGTATCAGACACATTCATTTTGACTGCTGTGTGGTAACTGTATGTAAATAAGCTGCTAAGCTTGACAAGTACTCAGAACACATACATGCAACTCCTAGAATAACAAGTGCTCTAATTTTCACAGTTCAACCAATACAAAGGACTTAACATTTTTAAGATCACAGTATGCAGAATTAAAATTGTCAAAAAGACTTTTAAGACTATGTCCATGTTACTTCAGAATTGTCCATTATATGCTGTCAGCTTAATTTAAAACTTTTCCATTCTTAAATGAAAATAATTGGGTTTTGCATTAAATAGTTATCTGGTCTGGATCTGTCAGCAATTTCTTACCACCACTTTATTACTGCAAGTACCTTCAAACAACATATAGGGTTTTTCCGAGTTACATATCAAACTAAGAAAAAGTAGGGTGTGATAAAAGACAATTCTCATGAACAAAGATTAATGGCTAAAGACTTCTCATGTATGTATCAAGGCACTAATATTTTACAGAAATTGCTTGCTACATTAAAGCAGTGCTGCTAGAAAAAGAATATTAAGCCCTGTAATGATTGCAAACTAAAATCTTATATAACAAATTAATTATTGTATATTTATCTCCAAGTATAATCACACTGTGCAAGTTATCAGTTTCTCAAAATGCATTTTTCCTGTTAACTACTGAATAAAGAGACTGCCCAATGGTATGCCTATTCTAATGCTGCACATACAGCAAGAAAACCAAAAGCAGAGTGCACTTCATTGCTGCAATTCACTAAGAGCCCAGATCCTCCCATCTTACTATTAAATTTCCTTCACTCCAGCTTTTTGACTTTCTTTACCTGTGCTGTATTTTGCCAACCGAAAGAACAATGTAGTCTAAGTGCTTTCTGCTGTTGAACAGAGAAATATATTTACTCCTGTGTCTGATCACAAGAAAACAAAAGCTCTTGGTGTATTCTGTGCTGCAGATTGCCTTTTTGCACAGGAGCTGGCCCTGCCCAGCCCCTGAGCTATAGCTGTGCTCCAAGTCAATGATGAGGCTCAGAGCAGAATACAAACAAGTACAGACTATGAACAGATGCCTAATGAGGAACTCTATTGAAGGGGGAACAGCTAGTTGTCAAAACTCAAAAGAAGGGTGGCCAGAGTTATTTCCTCTTGATCCCATTGACAGGCAGGTTTTTGTTTCTTTTTAACTTAAAGAAATGCAGAATTTTTATCCTGTTGCTAACCAATCTCTGTCATACACTTACCTCCTGCCTTCTCTTCCCTCACATTCAAAGTGGCTAAAATCAAATCACAATTTTTTGTAGGTAAGCAATTAGAAACACTAGAAGCCATGCTCACTGCTCTATTAGGTCAACGCACCACTGGTGCACATGCAAAACTGAAGGTTCCAGCAGAGCCAGCTGCTGAGAGTCATACCCAGTGACCATTTGCAAACATGCAATGTTCATTATTTGTGTTGCTTGGAAAAAAAAAAAACTAAGAAAAAAAATTAGGTGAGGAGCATAATTACCCATCATCACCGTGAAAATCTGTGCCTGATCAGAAATCTGTAAGTGTTTAATTTTTGCTTAGCAGATTGGAAAAACTGGCCTCAAGATCTGCATTTCTAGAGTTTGTGGATTATTGTTAAAGGGAAAGCAGATGGCAGAAAAAGAGGTCTTTTAGATTACTTGCATAAAGAACGATCTTCTGTCTTTGTTTCCCAGCGGTCAGCCAAGTCACTAAACGGGGGAAGACCCACCAAGCAACACACATGAGATGGAAGGAGGGCTTAGGTGGAACAGGAAAGAACGCATCTTGACTGTAAACAATTCTGGCTTGCAAAATGGAAAGGTGATCAGCAGATCAATGATCAGCTCACATCTCCGGCATGGGTCATCTGCTACATGAATTTGCATTTACACACTGCAGTAACAGCCGAGGTGAAACCTTAAAATCAGTTCCAACAGGATTCAGCTTTCTTATCTGTAAGTTTGTCTGACGCTGTAGCTAGAGCTAAGCATTATTACTATTAGCAATTTGCTACGCATTATTAGTATTAGTGAGGAAAAAAGTATAGTAATTGTAACAATTACACAAATTTTAAATTGTTCCCAGGGAAAGTTCTGGCGCAGAGTCAACATTGCAGCTGCAACTCTTACCAGACTTCTTCACAAATACACATCCAGCATTAGAAAATACAGACATACTAATGGAAGCTGTGAACTTTTTAGTTTGGAAGAGTTAATAAATTCAAATTAGAACAGTGGGACAGATGGGGAAACTGCTAAGCTAACATAAAATTGCATATTTCAAAGGCTGTTTTCTGGCATGATAATAAAATAATCTGCTAGAAACGATGCCTGAGGCAAGTAGAAATATAATCAAGTCAGTGCCTGAAAAGCTCACCTTCCAAAGGCTAGTTGCTCTGTTTCCAAGCAAGCAGCTATAATTATCTTCTCAACTACCTGATTCATGCTGTTAAGTTTAATGAATTTTACTGTTTGTAAAGGAGTTGACTACTGCACAATAAGAGTTAATACATTCCTTGTTAAAAAAAAAAAAAAAAAAAAAAAAGAAAAAAAGAAGCAGCAGCATCTCTTAAAACGTCCCCTGACAAGTCACGATATCTGGGAATAACCTGATACCTATTTGGCTCACTAAAGGCCCCTACCAGAAGGCTCTACTTCAATATCACTAAGCATACGTGAAAGCTAGCTTGGTAAGCATACGTAACAGACAGATGTTTCAGCATGTCATGATATGCTAGAGCTGACTATCCCATTGCATGCTAGAAAAATCCTGTTATTAAAAAACCCAAAGGCTCAGAATAATGCTGCTTTGCCTTTTACATATCAGTTTTCAACCAAGGATCGTAAATCCTTTCTTTTGTCAAGAACCACTTTTCTAACCTTATATCCACGAGGTGTCTATCCTTCTTTATCACAGCATTACAACCCCGAAAAGTAAAGAGTGACTTGTTCAAAGCCACTCAAGCAGTAAAACCACAACCAGGTTCCAAAATCCAGACCATCATCCTGTTGTCAAAATTGAGCCAGCCCTGCATGGTGGGAAACAAGAGACAGACTGGCTACAACTCTTTCCAGTTCAGTGGACAAAGGTTTCCCTTTAAGTGTGTTACAACATTGGAGCCAGTAGAGCCAAAAAACTGCCTAACATAAAATGAACCACACTCAGACTTTCACTGCCCAAGTGTTGCACAAACCCTCCATGTCAGAAAGACGACTGGCAAACATTCAAAGTGATGAGTAAACCAATCTCCCTCAATATGCCATTTCTGATATGGTGTGAAGGGCAAATGAAACTCTCTGCATTTAAGAGGGAGTGAGTTTGGGCTTAGATAACTTGGACTTCATTTTACCTGCCTCACATGACTGATTGAACTTTACAAGATTAAAGCAAAGAAATCTTTCAGAAAATAACACAGTGACAAAGACATTCTCTTTTCCAGAGAAAATACCAAAATGCAGAAGAGCAAAGGAGGAACTGTTAATTGTCTGGCTCCAGCCAGCTGGCAAACTTGTATCCCCAAGGCCAGACCTCAAGCTCAATAGGTCAGTATGGAAAACTCACAACTACCTGAAGAAAAACTCAGCAGTACGAAGGAAACAGATGGGCATGCTCTCCTTCCTGACTCAGTGTATAGCAACAGCTCCATGAAGCTTATTAACAATGTTCACACACAAAAACAGTTTAGCTGAGCCTAACCACATTGCTTTAGATAAATTGGCCATGGACTCTCAATGGTAAATTGTCCTGAAAGATGCTCAGCATGTATCATATACACACTGCTCCAGTGAAGCCCAAATTTAACCGCAGGGTGGACTTAACTTCCTTCTAGAATTTCCTAGATGTCAGTATCAATCAAAACGAGGAGTTTGCACAGTTATTTCTTTTTCATCAAAATCAGCGAGTCGTTTTTAAACTAGAGTTACGGCTCAGCACTAGAGAACTGAGGCATTGGCCTGTGTTATCAATTTGTTAGTAATTTGTGTTATCAAGTACTTCTAGTCAAAGTAAAGTCTGTTTTTCCATATCCACCTCAGTTTACTTCGAGGGCATTTCACACAATTTGCCAAACTTAAATAATCCTCACTACACAGGAGTTTGGTTTTTTCTTTCAACAACTAAGAAAATTATCCATTTGTCTTCCAACAGAAATGTTAGCTGCCTACATCTCAAAATTTTAGTATCTTACCCATACCCTGCTTCTACCGCACCTAACCATAGTTGTGGTTTATAAAACAAAACTACTACCACAAAAAACTTCTTTTTAACATAGGCTCAGGTTTCATTTTAAGGAAAACTAATGATTTCAAGCTGTGAGAAATGGAGTTCAGTTAGGATTTACTCAGCTGCTTTTAGTGCACTCAGGTTCCTAGTGTGAAACTCGTGCTTCAAAACACAGAGGTTGCAGAGGCCATGCTATCAGACTGGTTATAAAGAGCAAGGCAACCTAGCTTTACATGGGGGCTATAGCAGGTAATGGAAGTAGCCCAGCCATACCACCAATACACTCCACGTATACTAAATTACCTCGAGAGGCAGTGCAAGATTTTGCTGCAGCTGACTACTTCCAGTTCCTAAGTCAACTCCTTTTGAAACAAGCTGAGGTATCACTGGTTACACCATCTGATGTTACAAAAGATGGCCCTACAGAGCGATTGAGTTAGTAGCTGATGAGCTGTTATAACTCAAGATACAGTATTCTATACAGAAATAGCTGTAACGCTGCCAACACTGAAGTGCCAAAAAGCTCATTCTCACAGCCACTTACCTCACCCACTGCTTCCCAAAGCTAGGAAACAGGGTACACAGCAGGAACACAGGCAAGATTTAACAAATGCGATTTAACAAATGTGATACTTCCAGGTTTCTAATAGGCAGTTTATGAAATGCCTTGACATCCTGTGCAAGCCTAAAATATTATTTGTTTATACAATCCATATTCACAGGAGAGCTGAAAGCTACTCAAATGCCTACCAATTCAGTGCAGACAGAACCAACTCCAGTTAAGCAGATTTCAGGACGTGCCAAATAGTGTTGGAAACAAGGATACAAGGGGCCAGCATTTGTCAGTTAACCAGCTGACACAGGAATGCATTTCTGATAATTTAAAATAAAACAAAAACAAAAATAAAAGTAAAACCAAACATGTTTTAGCAACTTTTTTTTTTAATTAAAGTATCTGATTTTGGTCCCTGTCAGCAAGAACTCCAAAAACCAACCAAACAAAAACCAACATTAGTTTGCTGCTGCTTTTAAAATTACAGAAATCTGTCAATAATGCACTTTAAAAAAAAAACCACAACAGGCAAGTGTAAGTTTTCAAATGGCAATAGGAGTATGTATCTTCTTCCTGATTGTTT
>NW_009929743.1:71086-90918 GCF_000696875.1 Nestor notabilis | reverse complement strand
GTGTTGCTGACTTCATTTCCTAGGGAAAGAATATTAGCCTCCATAGTCAAAAATCTCTGGCCTAAGAGAGAGACAACTAAAGGAAGAAAACTCATTTCAAATCAACAGTATCTTAGTACAGCCTACAAAAAACTGCCAATATACTTCAAAACTAAAACATAAGGTTGAAACAATTACTGTGTTACTTATTGCAATGGAAGGATTTCAGGTGTGTATACTTTTCCTGCAGTGCTTATTTTGCAGTAAATGCTTTCCCCATTTTTATGTAAATTTAAATACAACATGCTACAAAAAAGTATTCTACATCTAGTGCTTGATGATAAACGTTTTCAACAAATTACGCAATCAGATGCTTCTTCCCAACCATCCCCTGGCATTCTAACCAGTACTCAATCTAAAAGAAAAGAAGAATTAAAATTAAATTAAATTACAAACCTATCCCCCATTACTGGGGCACCAAAACTTGCCTGTGAAAGAACAAAGTGGGAGGAAGCTGAGCTACACCAGTAGACTGTAGCTGGCAGACCTAGGCTGCATTTTGATCCAAATAACCTTATAGAGAACACAGGGTTAACTGCTTTCTCTGAAGGACATAAGTACTCCAAGATTAAAAAAACCCAAAACACCCCAAAAACAAACAAACAAAAAGAAAACAAGCATAACCCCACAAACACAAAAATCCCATGTCAAGAGACACATCTTGCCATGAGCAAGCCCACCACATACACCTCAAAACAGAGCCAACTGCTCCTGCATCTCCCTGCAACCCCAGCAATAAATACAGTTCCAGAGGGCACAAACAGCAGGTCCTGGCACAGCACTGGAAATTACCCAAGTGTAGTGCAGTCTTTTTTACTTATAAAGATTAGTAAAAGGAAGCAAGTTAACCTATGATGAAGTTAGAATTTACCTGCATGTCATAGTAACACAGTGATGCATTTTGCAATCACTAAAGAAAACCCTAGGAGTTTGGGGGTGTTCTGCATTCAGGGGGCTAATAACCAACCACTGCACCAGCCTGTGCCAGCCCAAGCAGCGTGCAGCTCTCCTGGATGGTTCCTAACACACCCAACAAATAAAAGCACTGAAACAGCACAGCCACCCACCAGATTGACAGTCAAACAAAAGTACAGCAGGTGGCCTCCCACAACTCCAAATTGAGTCATATACTGCTCAGAACTTTATCCCAATCCCTGTGTACTGTTGTATCTGTTTAATGTTACTCTTCATCCTCAATTTTCAAAATGAAAAGAAATGGGTTTTAGTGACACATGAACCATGGAAGCAGACAATGATCCAAATGGTATTATTCAGCACTCAATAAACCAGAAAAACTACAGCATCTTTTTCACCCCGTTCTCCTTTTCTTTTTTTTTTTTCCCTCCTTTCCATATTTATTAAGTAAACCAGTGCTTATCTGGAATAAATCCCTAGGCTCAGTGAAACACCAGGTGGTAGACTGGGGTAGCTTTTCTAGCAACAGATGGCTGAAACATTTTATGACAAACAGACACAGGACTATTGCTAGTCAGACCATCTTTCAGTTACTTCTTTATGTAACAGCAGCAACTGACACGGGAAGCTTCCATGGCCCCTCACCTGTGCCAGGTCCCCCACTGCCCAACCAAGCAATGGGGGAGCCAACTGCCGGGGCCTCAAGCCTGCTCCACATCCACCCCTCAGGCCAACCTTATAGCAAGTGGTGCTTGGAGAGAAAATCCAATGCTTGCTATTTCAGACTAGGAAAAGGCTGTATTTCTGCAGTCCCAACTACGAACCCTGCAAAAGACCTAGTCTTCCCTCCACAACCCTCAGTCTGGGAGTCATGTAAGGAGGACTTAAGACCAATGAGAGGAAGATGGCTTTGAGGACACAGCACCTTCATGAACTTCTAGGGCCC
This sequence comes from Nestor notabilis, assembly GCF_000696875.1. Lineage (NCBI taxonomy): Eukaryota > Metazoa > Chordata > Aves > Psittaciformes > Psittacidae > Nestor > Nestor notabilis. Next base: position 89,018 of record NW_009929743.1, on the reverse strand, counting down.
AGCTTTGTACTTACAACACTGAGGTCATGGGAGGGAGGAGACAGACTTAGAAGCTCATGTCTACAGGTAATAACTAGCTCATCCCGATTCCACTGCTTTCACATACTTGATGAAAAACAGAATGGTACCACCTCTGTGTAACTAATAGTAACATTTAATCACAATGTATTTACACACTGGCCAAGGCTAGCCTTCAGCAGTTATCAAACCTCAGCTGGAGGGGTCAACGATGCAATTCCTAAGCTATATCAGTGCTCATTTTTCCCCAAGGCCACCAGTCAATGATAGTGAAACAAAATTCCAGTGGAAACAGCATGCGCGCTAGTGTTTATTCAACCTAGACTTTGTCAGTCCTATATTGAGGTGGGGTGGTCTTGCAGTTTGTTAGCTGGTCTTCCCGGCCAAAATAAAGAAATCACCCCTTTTTCTCACAGTGATCAGCCAGCCTAACTCTTACATGATATTTAACATGGTGTTATACATGTTACACTACAATGTAGTTTTCCAGGGAATGCAAATACTTTGAGTAGTGAAGGACTCGGATTGCAGCAAACAGAGTAAGCAAACATTGTGTTTGCACACCTGTGCAGATTCAGCCCACCACTGCCTTTTATCACTTGCAGCTGTAAGGCTAGACATGCATTAGTTTGACAAAAAGCCCCCAGGACACTTGCTTACAAGATGCAGAGCTTTAAAATGCTTTCCTGGATTGTAGCTTGAGGTGCACACAAATATCTTTATTTGATCGTTAAGAGTCATTTTTTAACTGTACTCAGTAGACACGCTTTAATAAGTCGTACGCATGCCCAGAGATGTTACAGCAAAGCATTGTCATGCATATCTTTAACAATATTTAGTCCAGACAGGACTTCTCTACCCTTGTGAAGTGACTCATATCCCTGCACCTCTAGGAGGGACATATGTGTAGGTAATTATGCGTGTGCTCGCTCCAAAGTGCTGTCTGGGGCACAGCTGCAGTCTGACAGTGTTCACAGGGAAACAGAGGTGGGAGGCCAGCTTTCAGTTTTCAGCCTCAGGTCAGGCTTGTCAGTCACTGCCTGCATTTAAATCATTAAGCGCAGATCAGATCAGATAAGCCACCCGTCCTTCAGGGCTGGATACACAAACATACACCAACTTTTTTCCTTTTAACTCTTATTTTTAAGTACCAAAAAATGGAGGAGGAATAGACGTAAAAATCTAAGTTGTTCATGAGTAACATGAACAACATGTTACATCATGAACCCTGCTTTGACATCAGTCAATAACAGAGAATTCAATACCAACAGCTGATTATACTCCAGACACACAGCAGCTTACCTTGAGACAACACTAAAAGGAAGGATGGCATATCCTTGACTCAGGAAAAAGAAGTGAATGGGTATCATAAAACCCACCAATTTCATGGACTAAGAGCTTTCATACTTTTTAACATCTAAGGAAGCAAATTCTGTAGCCGTAGAGGCAGAAACAAGCTCATAAAGGATTAAAGATGTATTGACTATTTTAGAATTGGAAGGGACCTACAATGATGATGTAGTCCAACTGCCTCTGTTAGAGCTACTACTGTCTCTTCCTGAAGTTGGGATGGAAAGCACTTCAACATTCAAGATGCATAAAAATCTCAAAACAGTAAACTGACAGATCTCTGAAAACCCTGATTAAAGATTAAGCAATTCTATTTTAGAAACCATACTTTTAGGAATAAAATGTCTGTAAACAGTTAATTATCTTCTTCACTGATCCTGGTGGGGTTTTTTCCTTAACTTTTTCTTCAATTCATCATGCGTCCTAGTCAGCATTATAAACATGGCACTCTGGCCTTAGTTGATAATGAGAGCATTTGAAAGTGTATATGCTTCTACTCTGAGCCCCTCTTAAGAAAAGGACAATGACCATATTTACAAGTATGTGGACTTTTGAGCAAAAGCAAGTAAGGGAACAGCAGTGCTCCAGACTAGCTGTGCAAGCAAACAAGTAGTTAGTCACTCTTTGTAAGAGCATTGCTTTCCAAACCAGTTCTTGTTGGCTCTGCTCTTTGACACTAATGTTCTTCTCTAAAGAAACCAACAGAAAACAAAACCCCCTCTCCTGTTCACAGTCAACAAATCTCTTCCAAGGAAAGAAAAAAATAAATTAGAAATAAAAAATCACTTGTAATGACATATACATACACACACTCCAGAACCACATTAGCACAGAATCTTTGAGTCTCCTGGCCTCAAAGCAGCAGCTTTTGTTTTATGTGCCTTGGCATAAGATAGGTTAATATGGTCATATAAAAAGATGTCTTCAAAAGACCTTCATCAACAAGATACCTGTATAGAACCATAGAAAATTCCAGTCAGATGACATCTCCAAAGTCCCCCTTAACTTCCCATCTAGCTCCAATACCTGCTTAAAGCTGGGCTAATTCCAAAGTTCAGTAATGAAATCCAAAGTTACCCAGTTGAGTTCTGAGCACATCCAAGGATGGAGACTCCTCAAAGATGGGTAACAGCCTCTCTGGGCAACCTATTCCTGCTACTTACCCTCTCTTGCCATGAACATTTTTTCTGCTTTACAACCAGTCAGAATCACAATAAAACCACTGTTCCCATTACTACACCAAGGTCTTGCTGCCAGACCACTGCCTCCCATCCTATCACTGGGCTCCTCTGAGAAAATTTGGGTTCCATTTTCTCTGCAGCTACAAATTAGGCAGTTGAAGACAGCAATGAAATCTCATTTCCAGCCTTCCAGTCATCTCAGCAGCCATTTGATAGATTCCCTCCAGCTTGCTGATACCCATTTTGTCTTCAGGAGTCCAAAACGAGGCACAGATTTCCAGGCCCAAATGGTAAACAAGAATAATTGCTTCCATCATTTTGCTGGCTGCTCTCTTGCTAATGCAGACAAGCTGTTGGCTTTCACTGTGGCAAGGGCACACCGCTGACTCAACCTGGTGTCCACCAGGTTTATTTTCTTTGAAAGAAAGAAGAAAATACACAAACAATCCCACACATCCTCCCCACACACACAGCTGCTTCCTAGACAATCAGTTCCCAGCCCATACTGTTACATGGGGCTGTTCTCTTCAAGGTACATGTGTCTTCACTGAAACTCATGAGATTGTTAGTCCATTTGTCCAGCTTGTTGTGGTCCCACCTAAACACAGGCCATTAAACACCCGTCCCTTTGGTGTCATATGCAAGCCAGGATGCTCTTCATCCCGTCATCCACATCAATGAAAAAAAGACAAATAAATGTTAAGAATTATCAACACCCAAGAAGCCCCACTGATACATGCATTATGACCATGCATCTTCAAAAGAACCATTTAGAGTGACCAGGCTGTCACTATTAATTAAAAAAAAAAATACAGCAAACAGTAAGTTTTTAAGTATGTTGTAAATCTTTCCTTAAGTGCAAAACAGCTGGAAGGTCCTACACTGGTACAAGTGTGAAAGACTAAGACTAGCTGCCTATTATGTTAAATTCTCTGTGTAAAAAACAAGCCAGAACCAGCCAGACATGAAATTCCGAATACCATAAATTCAAAATCAATAACCTTCAACTGATACTTATTATCTGTATAACCAACTTTTGACCTACGTTTGAGTTCTCTGACATAATAATAAAAAGGGGACAAAATAATCATGGGACAAGGGGAAATGGCTTTAAACCTAAAGAGGGGAGACTTAGATTAGACGTTAGGAAGGAGTTCTTCCCTGTGAGGGTGGTGAGGCCCTGGCACAGGCTGCCCAGAGAAGCTGTGGCTGCCCCATCCCTGGCAGGTTGGACAGGGCTTTGAGCAACCTGGTCTAGTGGAAGGTGTCCCTGCCCGTGGCAGGGAGCTTGGAAGCAGATGGCCTTAAAGGTTCCTTTCAACCCAAACCACTATGATTCCATTTAAAGTCAATCAAGGATAATGAGGAAAATGAAAGTGATGTGGCTTCACACCTCACTATTGTCCTTGAACTGTGTGAACATATTGAAACACAGCATCCCCACCTTACAGGGATTACCATGTGAAGAAAAGGCAAATTGACCTAAAATAGCAAGAAGACAGAGAGGATGTAAGAGTCAGCAGTCAGAGGTGTGTGACTGCACTGACCAGCAACAGCACAAGTCTCTTTGGTCTTCTAGGTATGTCTACATACAACTTTTGTATCAGTTTAACTACCAGTTTAACAAGATGCACAATATTAACATAGTAACAAATACCAGCCAAACAACCTGTGAGTAAAAATACAGTGGCTCATTCTTAGCATGAAGGAAATAAAAAGTCTTTCAACACAGGTTAGCAAAGACAAAGAAATTTCTCCTATGTTTTTGTTTATCTTTAAAAGCAAGAATAAATAATACAATTCAGACTCAAAAACATGTCTGGATTCAGATGCAGGCTCTGGCATACAGAAGAGTAAAAAATCTTACTGCTGCTGAATTAAGCATTGCAGTGGGACTCTAGTAAGTTAGGTCACTTTCTTAGCTCTGCCAATTTCCTGTGAAACATTTTTCAGCTCTTCTACTTCCTTGACTCTCTTAAAACAAAACTGATGATACTTTCCTGCTCACAGAGAAGATTAATTTCATTAATATTTGCTAGGTACTGATTATACAAAATGCAGTTAAGTAAGTAAGCACAGTTTTCTTTCTGAAGGTATCACATTAATTCTACCAGCATCCTCATTTTTGAAACTTGCACTACCTTCAAAGATAAACTACTCCATGGAAGATGCCCTGAGAAGCCCACCAGACAAAGACACAGCCAGGCACCTAGGTAGAATACTGGTGATTTCAGAGTCTTGAACATTTGCCTTGCTCCCAAACCACCTATTAGTTGGATCATTTACAGCTAAAAACCCTTTAGAGAGCACAGCTGCCCTCTTCCTCACATCATATTGCCCCATATGATGATATTGTCAATTAGCCAATCTCCATGCTAAACCTTGATGCAGTTTCCTACTGCCTTGTTCAGTGCAAGCAAGTACAACAGATTTGACAACTTTGAATCACTGGGGTTTTTAAATAATGAAAAGTAAAACAATCCTAAAACTACCTGTGTAGACCACGGCAATATAAAATGAGTTACACAAGAAGCTTAATACCAAAATTCATTATTAGGATAAAGCTCAAGTTGCTGCAAACACATGCCTTAACCAAGGACTCGTGGGGGCAACTCAGCTTTCAGTCCCACACCATGTAAATTACTACCAGCCCTGTCATTTGAAGTTTTAGATTTTCTTTCCAATACTAATGGGTTAGTGCAATTTTTGGTTCTTTAACTGATACAGAAAATTTTGGAACTCACAAAAAAAACCCTTTCTATCTTTAAAAGCCTTATCAATTAGGGCTGAACTAAAGCACAAGCAGTATTCAAATTCCAGTGTCCATGTTTTTTGTTTTGGGGTTTATTTTGCTCAATTTTTAAGTGCTTAATAATGTATTTCTAGTAGCATGAAGCCCCATATGGCTAAATTAATCTCAGCAGAACGCAGGGACCAATTCAAGTCTACAAAAAGAAAAAAAAGTTACTGTGTCATTCGCTCACTCCTGTTACTTGGGAGTGGAGAAAACACATAATTTTCCTAACATCACTCATGACTGTGGAGGGAGGCTACAGCTCTGACCTGAAGACATAACGAAGAGAGGGTCTATGAGGAGACTGTCTGTTATGAGACCAGCTGAGACAGTTGGAAAAATGCCTTAAGCCATTTTCAAGTTACAGCAAGGCTTTTGCTACCTCCTGCCTGGTGCAAATCCCCCTCGTGACTGTTTCACCTATTCCCTCCAGTGCAAACACCACACCTGTATCCCACGGCTTCCACTTGACAAAATACATCTCAGCTTCGCACACCAAAAGCTCCATCTTCCTCAACTCACTCGGCCCAGGTACCTGTGCATACCCGACACGCTGGGCTTGGCAACTGCTGTACAGCTTGTGTTTTGGGTTCTGTGCTTTAGAACAGCAATTATTTCCAACATTTGACAGGTGCAAAGCTAAGAAACCTCCTTTGTTGCTCCTGGTCTGTAGACAGTTAACCCTCGCCGTTTAAACTTTAACTTGTGAAAGGTGAGACGGATTTTTCTTTCATTGTTCAAGCTCAGTGAGCATTCCACACTGACGTGCAACTGAAGCAGAAAAAGACCAAAACATGCTAACGGCTGTCCTTACAACTACTGAGTAGGTGTATCAAGTAGTAGTTATTTTTTCCTCATTAAAACTGAGCTGCACCCATCGGTTCCATTTGCAAAGTGGCCACTGGGAGTGTTTCTCAATTTCATCCTTAAAATATTGTGATAGTTTTAAAAGTTCAGGGAAAGAACAGAATCCATCGTGCTTCCTTTAATGATTTTTAGATTTATGAGGATGACAAAACCTAGCTTTATAGGCACACTTTAAGCCACTGTGGCTATAGTTGCTCCTAAGCAGCGAGTTAGCCAGCCTTATAATGACTCGTAATGAGACAGAATTTAAAAATGCAATTCGTTGAGCTTTAACTATCCCACTCAGTTATGAAACTCTGCTCCAGAAGGCACAGAGTTATTTCCTTAAGAAACCATTAACATTTGGTAAACAAAACGTATCTGGTAACTGCAGGAAAGCACACAACCTCGATTACCTCCCTCCACCACCTGTCAAGCGGTTGGGTTCACAGCTCACTGGGGCAGAGGAGGCAGTCAGAAGGACTCTGACATCTCCACACCTCTTGGCCTTACCTCTGCTGAAAGCTGGTACCAAGCAGGGTGACGCAGATTTCATACTTCGCTCCTTGGCACACTCCTCCAATCTGTCTAAATAAACTCAGAGCTCACTGGATTAGATAAGCGTACACCAACCATTAGCAAATGAGTTGCAGAAGATTTACTCATTTCTGTAATTCACCCTCCAGGTCATTTTTCTGAGCCTGAATCATAGAACAGTTTGGCTTGGAAAGGACATTAAAGATCATCTAGTTCCAGATGCTACAGACAGGGACACCTTCCACGAGACCAGGTTGCTCGAAGCCTCATCCAACCTGGCCTTGAACACTGCCAGGGATGGGGCAGCCACAGCTTCTCTGGGCAACCTGTGCCAGCGCCTCAGCACCCTCACAGGGAAGAACTTCTTCCTAATGTCTAATCTAAATTTACCTCTCACAGTTTAAAGCCATTATCCCTTGAGCTATTCCCTACATGTCTGTGTCAAAAGCCCCTCTCCAGCTTTCTTGTCAATCCCTTTTGACACTGGAAGCTGCTCCACAGTCTCTCTGGAGCCTTCTCTTCTCCAGGCTGAACAAGCCCAGTGCTCTCAGCCTGTCTTCATAGGATTTCTCAGGTTTGCTCCTCTTGGGAGCCAGTACTATACAGCAGTGAGGCATATGGCACCCAGGAACATAAGGATGACCTGGAATCACTCAAGTCTAATTGTTTTCCTTCATCAAAATCACTGAACATGCAGTGCTATGTATTTCAACATTTTTCTTTGTAGAAATAAAATTCTTTCATTAGTTGTCATTTAAAAAGAACTTTAGGACTGCCAAACTAAAGTCAGGTACTACTCAGCTGCTCTTACCCTATTTGCAAACGTCTGTTCTAACAGTTGGCAAATACATTATTTTTCAGCTCAAAACCTCTCCCCTCAAGATGGCTGGTATTTCCAGAGCATCTGATTAGTTATGGAAAACTCCGGCATGAAATCGTAACTCTCCAGAAACCATAGCTCTCTTCCAAGAATAAGACTGAAAACCCAGTACAATGATATACAGTGTTTTGCCAAAGACTTATTAAAAGTTAGGAAGACTTTAATAGCCAAATTTCAAGATGGGCAAGAGAATAGGTTTTCATCACAGATGTACTTTTTGCCAACTCAATGAAAAAAGGCACAGATTCGGCCAACTCTGAAAAAGTTCAGGTGCATTAGCTCAGCAGAAGGCACTCATTTCAACCACATCCTTCAGAGACACTGACTGCACCAAGCACATCCAGAAAGGACAACTATTCCTCCAAACACAACACCAGGATGCAGCAGACTGCATCCCAGCTATCCAAAGAGTCTCTGCCTCCTCTGCTTTCAGTGAATCAAGGCTGTTCAAGCAATAGATGAATTGCACAATATAAATGCAGAGTAGGAGCAAACCAGAGAAGGTCATTGGGGGAAAGTCACCTGGAAAAGATGTCACAATGATGCACACAGTGAGGTGTGTCACATAACAAACTACTGTTGGTTTGGTTTCTAGCCTAGAAACCAATGCGCACAAATAGTAGGTTTTGACCACAGTTTTAGGGTGTAAAGTCAAACACCTAAAATGTAAGAAAGCCAGAGGTGAGGCTGCCCCTATACATCAACACTTCCTCCTTACAGTCTGTTCACAGTACACTTTTAACACACTTATTTATACAGGCTCATCCATTGCCACAGACTCCAGCCTCATCCAGTGTTGGATGAGACAGGTTTCCCCTGTTTGTGGGATGAGGGCAACTGTACTTTCTATGACTTTTCTAACAGTCATGCCAAAAGCTGGACATTACATTATCTAGTAGACCGAAGAAAGAAAACATGGTCTCCTCATGAAGATACCTGATCATTCTTAAAAACTTGCCCCTCCTGCAACAACGACGACAAAAAAACACCAACACACCAAAACAAACCACAAGAAACAACACACACAACCACAAAATCACCCAACAAACCACTTTTGAAGGATGTTTCTGCTCCAGAATTCATTCATACTCCTAAATAGTATCTGTATTTCTTTTGAAACACCCTACCCTGGGTAGTGCCTGTCTGACTTGCAGAAGCAGCTATCACCACCAGGTAGCAGGCACAGAAGGTCACAGCTACAGCTAAAGGTTCAGAAGTATCAAATCTTTGGGAGTCACATGTCAGATGACCAAATTTGGGGATACATTTCATCCTATTCCCTCTTGCTAAGGCTCCACACAGTAAGAAAAAAGGAATACTATGAATACTGCAAAAATAAACCATTTGTGTAAAACACTTTCATGTTACACTGATGGGAAGAACAGAAAAGCCGTAAGGAAACTAAAAATCCTGCCCTCCAACAGTAGTTTCCACATTTGAAGAAGTACTAGATACCAGTAAATAGCACCTCGGAACATGCCATGGAAATTGTATCACAACACTAAATAGGGCAGTAACCTTCTGCAAACACCAGCACGTAACCATTTAATAAGAATTGTCATAAGGTCAAAAGAGAGGAGGCTGCACAGCTTTCATTTTGATCTTCACCTCAGTGCTTGATTTTGCAAATTCAGTAATACTCTTTACACTTGTAAACCTGTAGCCACGAGAGAAAGGAACCATCACCAACAGCGTGAAGGCTGTGCGGATGGTTACTGACCAAAGCTTTATGTTTGAAATCACAACAGAGGCAGAACTCTAGTTATGAAGGGTACAAAGTGACCTTAGTCCGTCTGTTCCCTTTACTTCATTGGGTTTTATGGAAGACTAATGAATTGCTTGAAAGAACTGAAAACTTTAAGAAAACTTCATGGAGATAGAAGCAATGACATCTCAAGCCATCAGAGATGTTCTTGATGTGCTAGGGTGTACCATAATTTGACTGAAGCCATCAGTTAACAGACTCTAGGCAAAATGGCAGCGTGACAGTAAAACACTTCAAGAATAATTACTTTGCTTTGTTGGGGTTTTTTTTTTCCTCTCCCTCTTAGTCATCCTGCATCTAACAAAGCAGCCATTAACATTCCTATTTCAAATGCACTCTCCTGTTTTTCTGTATTTTTACATGCTTGCTTTTATATTACTTATATAGCTCTCCTACATATTTCATGCCTTCTGTTAGGTCAAAGAGAAAAGAAACACTTTTTAATGAAAATGTTTGTCCACACTTAATAATTTTCTTTTTTATCTGTTGAAAATTTAGCTAGAGATCATCTACTGATAAAAACTTGTCTACAAACACATTTTTATGGCAACAGTTACAAGAAAAATCACCTGTTCCCAATTAGAAGAATTTGTGATCACACAAATGTCTGAAGAAACTGACCCTCAAATGGCTACATACGGGTTTTTAGACTTACCATATTCCATGTAAAGCACAAGTCTGTCCCTCTCTAAGCCTATTGCATATGTAAAATTTGTCAAAAAAATGTGTCATTTCTAACAAGCAGCAGCAACTGACATAAGCTTTGAAAGAGAATCTAATACATTACTAAATGATTAGTGCTACAGAAGACACTATTGCAATCTCTATTACTTCTTTTGAAATAGATGTTCCATGGTTGCTTTTCACATAAAATAACTCAGTAAAGAACATTACACACAACAAAGACCCGGCATTTCCCACATAAATCTGTTCCCTGGGATTAGCAAACATCTATCACCCTGGCACGAGCTAAACATTGATAAACCAGGGTGCTTGTTCACCTTCCACAAATGTGAAATTATTTCTGTTTATAATCTGACAAGACAGTTTAAGAGCCGTTTTGCCAGTGCTTCTGAATTACTAACAGCCACGGGAATGTAAGAGTTAAGAATCACACTTAAGTTTGCACCTTTTGAGAAAATTTTACCTTGATACCAGAGTTAAATTCTAAACTCTGGAAACAAAGTTGTTAAATACATCAGCAATTTACTTCCTGATGCTTGTGTAAGGGTCTAAGCTTGTATCAAACTTATCAGGCCTCTCTAGAAACGACTGAATGGGGATTTTTCAGTGTCTTTCTGCAAGTCTTTACTAAGAAACATCTGCAAGGTATCTGGGGTTCCTTTTCATAAGTGAGCAAACAGGACTGAGGCAACTCAATGGCAAGAAGTTTCATTAGTGGGTTTCAAACATTAATAATCATAGAATGGTTTGGGTTGGAAAGGACCTTAAGATCATCTAGTTCCAACCCCCCTGCCATGAGCAGGGACACCACACACTAAACCATGTCACCCAAGGCCCTGCCCAACCTGGCCTTGAACAACGCCAGGGTTGGAGCATTCACAACTTCCTTGGGCAACCTATTCCAGATTAGATCAAAACAGAGTAACAAATTCAATTCAGCATTAAAGCATGTTTATAGTGCTTTCCAGTGGACTTTGTATGCTCTTATCAGTATTCCTCCCCTCCATATTTTGAATATATTTTCAATTGAGAGTTAAGCAAGGATGCAAATTTCATGTCTCCCAATGCAGTAATCTCTAACAACACAAATCATGCATCTGTTTATGGGAAAAATAGTTTGAGTATTACATTAACCTATAACTTATGATTCATGCACGACTTCCTCTGGAAATTGCCATAACAAAGTGATATCCATAATGACTGACAAGCTACCCAGGTTTCTTACTGCTGTGGCTCTTACTGCCCCAATATCTCATTTTGTAAGGCCACCAGGTAAATCTGGAAGGTATAATGGGAAATTATTTGACTTGTCTCTCCACTAGTGACTCGTTACAGAAGAGGAAAACCATGTTATAACTGCTAACTCCCATGGAATAAAGCCGATCCAAAGCAGAGGCTGGGGACAGAAACACGAGCACTTTGCTTAAGAATTTAATTCCTTAATCCTTCCCAATGATAACACTTTTGATAAACAAAATTCAACTAAAATACAATTTCACTACAATCCAAATTTACCCTAAGCCTTCCTAACATCCAAGTAGTCCTGGTGTAAAGCCTTGGGAATCATAGGAAACAAAACATAAGAAATTATGTTAGGTTATTTAATAATGCATAGCATCTAGATATGGCTGTCTTTGGACTTCATATGTTCTCCGCTCTCCTTTCAATCACAAGGACAGGCTATGTAAGATGACAGAGAGCATGGCCTTGTAAAACAGCTCAGTAAGAGGTCCAGGGGTGAGTGGACCTGTTCATTTACGGGCATGGAGAATTGTTTTAACTGAAGATAGCTGCTTTATTTCAATAGCTGTCTCGGTTCTTGAACAATTACTGTGATGTACAAACACAAGATGCTTGTCTTCACTGCTGCTGTAACTCAAGTTCACCGACCCCAGCTAATAATAACCCCAGTTCGATGCCCCCTCCACCTCCAGGGACATCCTGGAAAATAGCCCTGCTGATGTTGTTTTGAACCAGATCTTAGAAAAATTGGATAGATGCTTAAAACCATGACTAGGCAGGAGAGATCACCTAGTGACCCCAGATCAGCAGGGAACCTCATAGAAGTCCCAGAGATGCCTTTAATGTCACTGCTATGACACCGTTTTTTGGCAAACGCAATATTTCAAGTAAAAATAGACAATTAAAACTTCACCATTCTAACAAAAATAAAGTTAAAATTTACTTCTTCTCTCTGAGTTTGTTAGTGTTACATGGAGAAGATAGAAAACGAAGTTTAACAACACATGCCTTGGAGGCAAACCCAATGGGATGTGATTGAAGTCCATTACTCATCACTCCCAAACAAAAATAACAAGTTTTACTTGTTGACATTTTTGAAAAGAACAAAACCCCAGTAGATCATTATTCTGAAATTCATCTCATGGCAGCAGCAGTCGCCTGTCATTAAAGGTAAGGAGGATGACAGGGAAGACAGAATGTAACCTTCCACTGACTCTTCAGAAAGTTACAAGTGATGTACAGAGCTCTGATCTGAGCAGCGTGACTTGCAAAAGACTTGCCTTCAGTCAGTACCAACTCAGCTGAAAGAAAACTCTTTCATCTCACTTCAGTTCCAGGAACTTGGTGCACCAATCAAAGTAGATTTCAAAAACTGAGATACTGCCCAAACAACAACAAGCTTCCTAACTAGGTAACTGCAGTGAATTAGTTTGTTTCTATTTAGTGATTTGTTTTTTCTACATCATCAGCAGCCTATGTTATACAAAATGTCTATTTCATTCACAAAAATTCATATTTAAAAGAATAAAACATGCAAGTTTCAAATGTGGTAAGTTTCAAAACTCAATTAAAATAATGTTAAAACACACTCATTCTTAGTCAAGTATCTTTTTGCTGCAGTCTGTTATTGAGATTTGTAAGGTTACAAAGAATGTTACAACTGGTACGATTAGTGAATGAATTGGGCTGCAGAGTTGTAGAAGAATCAGAAGGGACAGCAGGAGTGACATAAAAAGGCATGTGTTGACAGCGCATTATTAGCGGGTGATCCAGATCACAGCACCTCTGTACTCAGCTTCTCAAGACACCATGGTAGAAAAACGCACGGCAGCCCCGAATAAGCTACAGGATACACCCACACTAAAACAAAAACTACAGCCACTAACAAGAGCATGGCAGGAAGATGAAGAGAAGCCTTAAGATACCCCAGATAAGGAGATAGAAACAGACTGAGAGAACCCTAAAATTTGTAGGCATGGCACAGGAAATTAAAAAAAGATTCCAACCTCTTCTGTATATCTATAGAATACAAAAGGCACATCAAAGCCAACCTAAGAATGAAGGACAAGTTCCTCTAGTCATCCCATAAATACTACCACTGCAACACACATGGCACCCTGTTGCTGGACACAACACATGGACATGACTTACTGCAGCTCTGAAACTGTATGAGTTTTTTTCAAAATATAATCACTATCCCCATAAGGTCTTCCATTAAGTTTTGCTGCACTATTCGTTACAATATTGCACCATTAATTCCTCCAGAGGGTCCACTGTCAATGACAAAGTGGAATTACTCATGTAATGAGAGGTTCTACAAATATCCTCTACTTGGATTCCAAGTTCCAATTCAGAAGCAACATTTCCTATCTTTTAAAGGCAAACACTGAGATAAGCATGCTACAACTCTAACAGATTGGCTTGTAATATCGGCTAGCCATGCCTCTCTTCCATACACATTCATGTATCAATGTATAGTTTTCTCTATATAAGTCTACAATTCTTGCACATGCAGGCTCCAGTTGAGTGTTTTAACATCTAAAGGCAGCACACATTCCCACAAATTGAATGAACATAGTTTTTTTTTTAGGCAAAACACAAACAAGTAGTGCCTGTTCTCACAAAGAAATGGAAACTGAATCCCTGTGCAGTTGAGTAAGGATGGCTGGGTCAATGGCTCAGTGCATCCTCATTGTGATAGATAAGTTTCCTTACAAAAAAAATAAAGCTAAACTAACAACAAAAAAAATCTAAATTTTCTGCTGGTCAGTAACAAAACATCCTATTGTGCAACTTCACATCTCAATGCTGAGAAAAAGGTAACCTCATTATAACATACTAGAAGCTTCCCATTATTGTTTAAAGCAAAGCAAAGCATGAAAAGAATTGTCATATTGAAAAGGTCTGTCTCTCTCTATTGTGAACATATTAAAATTAGAAACCAAGGGAAAATAGAGAGAAAAGCATTACAAATCAGCACTGGAGAAGTAAACAAAACCGTCACTGCTGTAATGATTCCCTAATTCTATTTCAAACATCTGGATACCCTAAATCCTCAGGACAGTTGACAAAGGTTAACAAAAGAGCACCAAAGCTGTGCTACTTCAACAGCTTGTCCCTATCAGGGTAGAAAAGGAGCACACAGCATCAGCCACAACTAAAGTGACTTGAAGCATGTTTTGAGAAGACAAAATAAAGCTGCACTCTCTATCCTGCCACCTGCCATTTGCTCCTGAAGCCACAACAGAACACTGCATCTTTGGCAGGGGGTGAAGCTGGTAGCAGCTGCGACATCAGGCCACTTCCAGCAGTGAGCAGGGGAAAATGAAATGGGGCAACTTAATCTGTTTTCCTCTGTTCACATGGAAATATTGCACCAAGCAATGGACTCCAGCTGGAAACCTCATTATGTAAGTAATATAATTCAGGATGTTAGAGGAAGTCAGTTACAGCCCAGCTCCTCAATAAAACCATACTCCCTGACAATTTTCTTAGAATATGACAATGTCATCTTAGCATGTGGTTTCTGAGCAATAGTCACAAGGAATTCAAGCAAGGCACACTGCATCTCAACCACAGCATCAGTGAAGGATGACACCAGAGTGCGCAATACCTGCCTTATTCTAATTAAATGTCCTTCCTCCAATAATCGTAAAATGTTGCGTAGCATTTCACAACAGCTTAACTTAAAAGATTTTGCAACAAACACACTTAACTGGTATCTTGTGTGAAACAGAAATGGAAACCACAAACTGAAGAGCATGCACCGCTTGCTGTAAAAACTATGAACTGTTGACTTAAAAAACATGTTGCTCAAGAGATTATTTTAATGCTGTATTTAAAATCATATTATGCCATTAACACTGAAAACCAACATATTTCAAATATCAAGCAAATGCATGGCAGTGGAAAAAAGGAATTAAGTCAGTAAGAATAGAGCTGCCACTATAATTTCAATATTATTTAGAAAAAAAAAGTTAACATCATTGGATAAAAGCCTGACAAATTTGGGGGTTTCTTTCTTAACATCTACAATAGGCCAGGACCACTAGCAGTGTCATCTTCTAATTCTCTGGATCCTTAGAGATCTGTATCTAAGTTATGTTGGGGAGCTGCTGCCTTAAATGACTACACAGTATTTCCACAGTAAATACTAAAAATTCTTTTCCCATTTGAAAACCATTTAGAAATGATGCTAATTTTTTCCCCTCAGCCTACACCCATGCTTAGTTTCAAGAGATG
This sequence comes from Nestor notabilis, assembly GCF_000696875.1. Classification (NCBI taxonomy): domain Eukaryota; kingdom Metazoa; phylum Chordata; class Aves; order Psittaciformes; family Psittacidae; genus Nestor; species Nestor notabilis. The sequence goes on along the minus strand of NW_009929743.1, from coordinate 73,479 downwards.
TTCATTAATTACCACGCACCGTAACAAAACCAAGCCTTCCACACCACCACCTGCAAGGTGAACTTGGCTTGTTTGGAACCACTGCCTGCATTTGTGCATTAGCAATAAGCATTGTATTTGTGTTATGTTGGCAGCTGGAGGCACTAACAAGGGTCAGTTTCCTTTGTGCTCTGAGCTGTAAAACCATTACATTAGAAGTTGATTATCTTGTTAAAAGAAGTTACCAGACATTGTCTCAAGAAAATTTCTAATTCAAACACATACCTGGAGTGAGAAACAATTCTGTGATCAACTGTTTCTTGCTTTTGGCCTCTGCTTCTATTGATTCTTCACAAATGTTAAAGAAATTTACAACGAAATGTTGCCTAATGAGTTAAATTCAAAGTTGTCCATGTCCATGTTCCTCACAAGAGCACCAAGGGTCAAGATAGCAGATGAAGTATTCAATGCCAAATGTGAACTGCTGTATTGCATTGGCAAACTTGCTTTGACTATATGCATCAAAACAAAATCTCATTATACCACCACAGCCTTTACAAATGTGCGTTAGAGACACAAGCTACTACAAAACTCGGTGTAAAAAGCAAGAGCTTTGTTGAATGCAGACAAAACAGAAAAATCACCAACATTATCGTTGCCATTCCTGAGTTAGTGTCTAATATAACCATGTGACAACAGCCTTTCAAAAGTATGACAGAGGATGCTTTTTACACTCAAGCTCACCGAGGCAACCAAGCATTCTGTTTTAGTACAAACACACCTTAAGTATTAGCAGATTGTCTTTTAAACCAAAAATAAATAAAACCCACACTTGTCAGTAAGGACAAGTTTAGATCATATTGACTTCTGCATTAATCCTACTAAAGCAAGTTTCTGCATGCTTTCCTATACTCCCTCCCTAGGAAAAGTCAGGCCTGCTAGGACAACAGCCAATATGCAGTTAATTAGATAAATATTCAAAGTTATCAACCACCTGCTTCCAGCACTCAAGGCATTAACCTTTTCTGCTCAATTATCTGCCCTGAAATGGGAAAACAGAACACCTGTTAACAGAGGCAGCCATATCACATGCAAAACACTGTTCCGTAAAGCTCATATAAACCATCTTAAAACCAGCTAACAAGAACTTCTCTTCATACTAATGAACCAGACCATTTTATCACTCTATCATTCATCACATACTTTTTTTTTTATATATACATGTGGGCAAAATATCTCTGTTTATCCCCATCTTAAAGAGAATTCTCAATCTCTACTTCTTACAAGGACTTGCATAATCAAAGTTTTAAAACAGCAGTGATCACCCAGTGTGGAAAGTTTAATTTTCATCTTAGCCCAACCCCTGTCCTATTTAAAAGATAAAAAGTTAGCCTTGCTGGAACGAAAAATCCATTTTAAAATGGAAGTAGAATCAATTTGCTGTTTTTTTTCACAGCAGCTTGTTGAAAATATTCTGATCTACTAGACATGCTCAGAAAAGCAAGGAAAAAGAAGTCCCAAACAAGCCAAAGCCCTTTTTCACCTGTTACAACTGTACTCAGTGTATGTGGGCAAAGCAAACTAACAGAAAACACTGAGTAGTAAGGAAAAACTAGAGGTTAACCTCCTAATCTGAAGTGAGTTCAATTGAGGGAGGAACTTGAACCAATGCATTATAAATTTAGCACTAGTGTATTCAGAATGAGGCCAGCTTTGGTCAAGAGAAATCACTGTCCTCATCCTTCTAAAACAGGTAAGACACTTCCAAATAGGTTTTAACATGATTTTCTTGCAAATGCTTATAACACAAGACCAGGCCAAACTTCTCCCATGCCTTAAAAGCCTCTTCTTTAAAGCCTTTGAATTAAGTAACAAAACAAACCTGAAACTTCTAGCCCAAAACAGTGCCTCCATCTTCCCAAACATTTCTACTGTATCTGATCCTGGCCTGGGCAAAGAAGGGGCAGCCAGCACTATGAGCCCAACAGGAACAACGCATCCCCAAAGCAAGCCTGTAGGAGAACAGCACGAGAAACACTGAGAAATGCTGATAGTTGCTTCTGCTAGTTTTATTATACCAGCTTGTCGGAGAGGTTTTCTAAAACTATGCAATTTTACCAACTCAGAGGAGAGAATTGTTTTGTCTTTCAACTGAAAATAATACCAGTGCAGACCAATGCAGTCTAAAGAAAGTTGGATCCCCTTTTTAGTGTTGCTCATTCTCTTAAATCAGGTTTCAGATGCTTATATATGCATGCAAGTTCTTGCTCTAAAATGCTGAAGAAGAGTAAGTATAGCTGTCAGAGGATGAGGAGAAAGGTGAAAGTGTTACTCTACAAACTACCAGTGGAGCTGTACTTTCCAAATCAGAAGCCTTCCTTGTTTACTGCATCACTGAAATTAAATAGATTTGC
>NW_009929743.1:62921-71055 GCF_000696875.1 Nestor notabilis | reverse complement strand
CTTTTTTTCCCCCCCCCCCCCCCCCCCCAAGAAAAGGATATCTTCTATGTTTAGCAATAAACTTAAGAGATTTTCAATGGCTGTAAACACCACTTGTAACACACCAGGAGCCTACATAGCTGGGGATCTGTAACTATAACCCAACCAAAAAGTTCAAGTACAGATATATGAGGCCTTGAAACAGAGTTGGCCTTTCATGTCCTGGTAATATTTTCTTTTTAAAAATGGCAATCAAATATGTATCAGTCCATAATGATCTGGCTCAAGGCTTAATGAGTATCTGAAATCTAATTAGTCCCCTAAAGCATCCAAAGCTTAACAAGCACTGTAGAGCTAAAGCCACTGCACTATCTAACCTCTCGAAGCCATCAATATCATGGAGCACTTAAAACAGTCCCAAATGTCTTGATATAAAAGTCAAAAAGATTTCCAGGACAGTGTTTAAAAGCTTATTTTAACAGGCTCTATTCTTCTGCTAGGTTACGTTTTGGTTATTTTTACCTTGTTAAATATTAAGCTAAAGTGCACACAAGTTTATAACTCAGGCTTTTGCAAATCTCTGCAAAATACAGCCACGTAACACTTGAAATCACAAGCAGTCCATAATCCTTTTATCTTCTAAACACTATACCATGGAAAACACTCAGTTCTATATGGTCTGCTTTTTCTCTTCATTTTATAACATCATGTCAAGCAGCTTTTAACATTCTCTCTTACGGCAGAGATGGCTGCAAGAAAAGGAATGCACTCAAATGCAACAAAAAAATCCTTCCACTAACAAACAACATTTAAATCACAGAAGCCTTCACCAACTGCTATGTCTTCCATCAACCTCAGACAATAAAATAATGGATGACAGTATTCAGTAAGCTTAAAACTAAGAAAAGAAACCCCTTACCAGATAGCAAGTTTTAAAATTAAGACTTCCAGTTGGATAAAGTTTTTGTTCTAAGCATATGAAAACCTTCTGCAGCATTTGAAACCCAGAGAGCGTGCTGTGCTCCACAGTAAAGCTTAACCAACTACGTAACAGTGAAACAGGTGTTGCTCAAGCTGAGAAATGTTAACTTGTAAGACGAACTTAGAAACGAAATTAATTGAAGTGGTTTGTAATACAGATGAACACAGCTATACAAAAAACAAATTTTCAAATGCTAAAGCAGAAAACCCTTCTAGAAATTTTTCCCAGAAAAAGGCTGAACCTCAAAAAAAATCATCTGAACACAAGAGAAGTATTCAGTGTTTTCAGTTAGTTCATTTGTACACGTTGATACAAAGAAACTAATTCTGGTTAATAACATGTGATTACTGAAATCTTAACAGATGTCCCATGACTAAAAATGTAAGCATTGTGCATAAATCTATCCCAATCAAGGGTTTGATGAAGCAAGTGCAGCAGTCCCCATAAGCTTCTCCAGTTGTTCTCAGAAAAGAACTGTGATTTAAAATTCTATTTAATAGATTTATAGCCTCTATTCAAAACGAACTCCCTCCTATTATCTGGGGAAGATATTTCTCTTACACAGTGAATATAGCATATATCTTGAATAGAAGCATTTCCTCAATCTGTGAGCATGCAAGCCTTTCATTATGTCAAAATGATAAGACTTTCACTGTTACCTGGATTAATTTAGAGGGTCTGAGCAAGAAAGTGTATTACTGGCAGCCTCTCTTAAAAAAAAAATTAAGTGCCAAGTTTCCTCCTACATAACAAAGCTTGTTCTACAGGCATTTTTACTTCATAGAATTCAGCTCTTCCTAAATTTCTTCAATAAAGTAAGAGTGGAAAATAGCCGTACTTCTAGCTACAGTTCTCAGGGCTGTCCTGTTAGCATAAGTACTCTGATACAAACACTGAAAGTCATGGCATGATATGATTTCTGTAAAATGGAATAAACAGCAAGGCTATGACACTCATCTCAGAAACACAGTGGAAGTGATCATCTTATGCTAACAAGATCTATAAAGTAAAGAGCTTTGAAATACTTGTATTTCTGCTTCCAGAGGTATTTCACAGCTTAAATTTTTCTGTATGAACAGTATAAACAAATGTAAATCACAGTCTAATTTTACACTGAAATGTATCAGTAAAAGCAAAAAGCGTAATGCTGCTTTAAAAAAAGTGTTAACACTGTTCTAATTCAGTGTGCAATCTTTGGTTTTGCTCAATTTGCAAAATACATCATATAAATTACATTCACAAGTGCTAACAAAACAACAAAAGATTTTCTTCCAGGATTATTTTCACTTGCAAAGATGACAAGCAGCAGAAAGTTATTCTTATCTCTGAACAAGCTCTTGTATTTCTTAAAGAATAAGCTTCTCCTGTACTTAACATCAACACAGTCGTATTCATTGAACAGAAATTCTGTAGCATCCAAAGGTAGTCATGCCTTTTACTCTTCAACTTGCTCCACTTGGACCCAAGAGCCTTAAATGATTTGCATGGTTTAAGATCAAAGTCCTGTCATACGAGGATTTCAACAGTATTCCACACATAGTGTTTATTCATGAATTGGTGAAAACTGAGTCCTAAAAGCCTCCACATTTCTGTCACAACTTATAGTTATCAGATAGAAAAGGGCTGAATGAACACTGGAGCACATCTTAAAGTGAATACAGCAACATATACGTAAGAGAGTATGTGTTAATATTATATATTAATTATACATAAGGTTATTATAGTGGTCAAACTTATTCCATACCATGAGACAAGCCACAAACACCTCAACAGCATAACCCTATCTTACTTCCCAAAGTATGGTACGACCCAGAATCTTATCCGTAATACTTGAACCACAAGTGAACTCGTGAGGCAAAGCCAAAGTCCTTTAACATACAAGTAACTTAGCACTCAGGAAAGGATCAAACAAGGGGGAAGATGACTGGTTATAAACACACAACAGTCTCTGAAGTTTCAGAGACCATTAGGAAAGTGGGTTACGTATCTGAGATTTAACAGTCAAGAAAGAGTATCAGAGCACATACAAATCAGTGAAGCATGAGACCAAAGAGCAAAGTAACTTTATTTTAAAGGATGTGAGCTCCTCTAGAACATGTCCTTATGCTTAGTTCTCTTCATGAAACAACTTTTAAAAGATTTACTGTGATTTAGAGAAGTTAAAGTTAGCAACTTATTTATTGAATCCTTACTCTTCTTGCTGCTAACAGCTAAATTTCAAGAAAGCTACTTTTGAATCAACTAAATGATATCAGAAAACATTAGCTGACAACCTTCTATCATTAAAAAACAAACAAACAAACAAACAAAAACAGCCTAAGGAGAGACAATGAAGCAAACCATCACAGAACTACCCCACATCTCCAAAAATTAATAAATACAGTGACATCACTCTGGAAAAATATTAATGATAATTTACTTAAGTCTTTGTTCTTTATACCGTTTTTGGAACAGCTATATACATATACGCTGAACTCATCAGTTGGTCACACTGACAGATTATCAGGCTCAGAGCAAAGAGATCATTCCAAAACATTAACAGAAAAAAAAAAAAGAAAAGGATGTGATTGACTTTTAAATATAGATTGTAGGCTACCTGTTAGAAAGTATTACTTCATTCTAAGTTCTAAGGCAAAATAAAGTAGATGTCACAAAATATTATAAGCAAATATTTAAGAAGTTTAAGCCAATTTAATTTTATTCCATACTATCTACAGGCCTTCAAACAGAATAATATCCCAGCTCTGCCCATTCTCAAGGGTAAAGCCAACAACTCAGATCTCGGAACAGGATGAGTTTTCAAGGCATATCTGTCCTACAAGGACAAACTCCATCAGTGAAATATTCCAAGCATTTTGCTGCCTTTAGTGCAAAATTCTCCAAAGTGATACTGCTATATTATATCCAACTAGTAAATTGAGAAAAAAAATATTTGCCACTATTAAATAATGTGAAAGGGAAAACAACTCAATCCATAAAATATCTTTAACTAAACCAAACAAAACAACAAACAAACCACAGCAAAGACGGAATCAGTTGTGGAAGCAGACAAAAGCTACTTCCAGGTAAGGTAAAGGTCCTTGAATCCAACCCACCTCAATGCACTTGAATCCACAAAACTGATTTGAGGTACTATGTCATTACAGGCTTTTAAAACATCACAGTCATTCTGTTCAACATAACACCTTGAACAATGTGTTTTCAGAGGCACTTTCTGTATAAATAGCATAGCAAAGATACTAATGGTTGTGGTTTAGGTTGTCAGGGTTTTCTGAACTGTAACTTAAAATTTAAAAAATCCTTCTGCTTAAACAAGCATATGCAGGTCAATTAAAAAGCACAAGATCAAGGACCAATAAACTAACACTCTATCTGGGACTGCAGCCATTCATAGGTATTTAAGACTGTAAGAATGGGTCAGGTTAGAGAGGTATTTTGCATGACACACTTTCCCTTCCCACAGCTTTAGCAAGAGTTCAATACTACTAGGGGAAAAAAAAAACCAAACCTGATCAGAGGGATTCAAAACTCCTGAATCTTTCCAAAAGCTGCTAATTCCTACGAATGCCCAGCAACTACTTTACTAAAACACAATAGGTATATCCATCAGCAACCAAAATAAAATCCCTTGACAGAACAAAGCACTTCTTTCCCTTTCAGAAGAGAAATTCATTGCAGGAACGTATTTCTAAAAGCCTCCACAACATACGCACCAATAGTCACATCTTTATGAGGACAACTAGCTCACTCACAATAAACACCAAGTTAACCCAAATGAATCATTTTCTTTATAGAGTTTATTTTAATATCAATTTTAAAACAAATGAGAGTTTAACTAATGTAATGTATAAGCCTCATGAAGTTCAACAAATGGATACTGCAAAGTCCTGCCCCTGAGGAGGAACAGTCCCGTATATCAAGACAGGCTGGGGCTGGTCAGCTGGAAAGCAGCTTGGCAGGAAGGGCCCTGAGGGTCCTGGTGAGCACCAAGTTGACCATGAGCCAGTGATGAGCCTTGGGGGCAAAGACCACCAACAACCTCCTGGGCTGCATAAGGAATTGCATCACCAGCAGATGGAGGGAGGTGATCCTTCTCTTCTGCTCTCAGCATGGTGAGAGCTACATCTGGAGCACTAGGCCCAGTTCTGGGTTCCCTAGGATGGGTGAAACCCAGACAAACTGGAAGGGGTTCAAGGAAGGGCTTGAGAGGCTGAGAGAGCTGGAACTGCTCAGCCTGGAGAGAGAAAGGTCTGGGGAATCCCACAGTATGTATTTAAACACCTGATGACAGTGACTGGCATTTCACAGTGGTGCCCAGTGACAGGGAAAAGACAACCAACAAATTGAAATACAAGACATGAAGTTTAAACATAAAACAACCCTTTTTTTACTATAAGGGAAGCCAAACACTGGAACAGGTTGCCCACAGCATTTGTGGAGTTGCTCAAGGATACTCAAAACCTGCCTGCGCACAGCCCTCAGCCACTTGCTCTAGTCGTCTCGGCTTTGAGCAGGGTTCAACATGACAATCTTTAGAGGTACCCAACAACCTCAGCCATTCTGTGATTCTGTGTATGCAGTACTATCTATACTACACTGTTACATCATATAGACAAAGGGACATAATTCATTTATCTTTGTATATACCATGTGATAACTGATTGCTTATCAACTGCACAATACCATACACCCACACTCGCTCCTGTGCCCTTGCTTCCCTCTATCCCTGTACTCCATGTTCTTGCTCCCTTCCAAGAAGAACGTGTTCTTATGTCGTAATAGCTGTGAACTGGAACCGTTTAAACGACAGACCATCTCCTGCTCTCCTTACCCCAAGGTAGGATCCTGCCAAAACCAGCTACTAGCAAAACCTTCATCACGAGTGTTTTCAGCCACAGGGTTATGTGCACTTGTGAATTCTGGGAAGCTAGGGGATAACGCATATTCTGTGCAAATTTAGCAAAGTATTATAACAGAAGAGCAGAGTCACTGCAGCATAACTGAGCTGCCCTATACCAAATGGGGACTGTTCCTCTGCAGCATACTTTGCCTCGCTTCTCCTTAATATTAGCTTCTTCCTTCTTTTGCTGCTTTTCATTTCTTCAAGGTATTCTTTTTCTGTACCTAGCTATTTACTTTACATAGTCATCTTAATCTTCATAAACTTGAAGTTACCTACTTCGGTTTATTCTATTTCCTATTTTTTCTTGAATTAACCTCCTTTTTTTTTTTTTGAAGGATACTAATTATTTTTTTTTTCAACCTCCACCTACATGTTTATACTGGAAATTCTTTATTATTATTACCTACCTCACACTTTAATCTTATTTTACAATTAACCAACTGAGAATCAAATCTGCACAGGAAATGCTCTCAATTCCCACCCATAAGTTAATGGTCTTTAGGCAACTCTTTGCCCTCCATTATCATCACCCCAGCTCAGCACCTTCAACTTCACTGATACTGAAGAGAAGTAGACTACTTCTATGAACTATACAAAAAGGCACCGAGATTATAATGTCAGTCAGCTTGTATCAGCTATATATGCATCTGTACATCCAGTGCAAAGATTCAGAGTTTAGGAGTAATCGTTTTTAGAAGAATGTCGGATAAAAAAGAAGGTTGAACACACAGGACTTGTTGCATTCTGACACATCCCTTGGTGCATGGTATTACTGAAGGATCGGCTTCTCAGACGGTCACTCTTCAACCATCAGAGTAAACACACTTGCCAATGGTTTCAACCAGTGCATTTTGCAGTCATATATGCAACGAAAATTACATAGCAGAAACTGTTGCAGAAGACAGAGAATAAGCAGAACTGAAATACTTCTCCCAGTTCATAATTCTATATAGTGAAAGTCAGAATGCTATGTAGCCCTTCCAGCCTGAATTTTTTTCTAATTTGAAAGAATTTTACTGTGCTGAGTATTAATTTTTCCACTAAAAGAATGACTGCTTTAACAGTCCACATATTAAATGTTTAATCTGTTACTCAGTCGAGAAGAACAAAGATCTCCATAGCCACCAACAAGCCCTTATGATAGGATATAAGGGCAGTTAGTTTTGTATCACCCAAACTTCATGCACTGAATTTGTTCATGCAACAAAATAAGAGGTATTTGAGAGAAGTTGTGTTCTTTAGTGATACAAGCTTCCCTCACTGTTGTAAAACCCAAATACAGTTGTAGTTGCTCTTTTCTGAGATGAAGGATACTTATCTTCCAGTTCCAAGTACAATGAAAGAGCACTACCTATGGATCTCTCCACTATGTTTATAAAACATTACAGAAAATGGACAGAAACAACAATGAAAGTTGGCCTTCTCCACATTAGGAACTGCCAGTATCTGAGAGTAGAGAACAAACAATGTCTGCTTCAAGGAAGTAGCGAGTCTCAGCAAAGAGAAAACATGGAGAACAACCAGAATTATCTGTGACAGAACAGAAAGAGTATAGGGAGAAGTAAGGAACAAGAAGAGTAAACTCAGGCTACAACCAGCATCAGGCTCATTAATAGAGCAACAATACAAACATGAAGTTCAAAGACATATTTTTGTTATTTGCTTTTAGTTAGATCCTCTTTCTTAACCAACTCTATTCTACTGGTTAAAGGACACACACCACACCACATCAATTCTGGCATAGGATTAGTAAAATACAAAGATGGCCACAACTGAACTGGAAAAGATCTTGTCATCCGTTCTGTTGGCCAACACACTGGAAGTATTCTGGGAATAGCTTTTTTTTTTTTTGGCTACAGTAAAAAAAGCCAAAAAGCCAGTCTCATCACCAAGTGCAACACCAGCAGTCGAGAAGTGAAGCCCTGTAAGGGGTGGAGGCACCTACTGCTGTGCCACCTACCACAGGCAAACAGTTTCCGTTCCAGGTTACAGCCCTGGGATGCTGTTAGCAACTCCAGCACTGCAAACAGATCACTTATATCCAGCTTCTCTCTACCTTCCAAGTCTGCTTATTAAGAACTGTGTTTTTTCTCTAATCAAAATACATCCCCAGTGCATCACACTGAACAAATCACTGCATAAACAGCCACGCTTGTTTACTAAGGGTAAAATCTACAAGAAACACACTGCAGTATTTATTTATATTTGGCAATGATAGCTGTAAGTGTACAGATTTTCCAGATAACTCATCACAATTGTACTCCTGCTGA